>NC_090252.1:53982009-54019509 GCF_037325665.1 Littorina saxatilis
TTCTTCTTTATGAAAAATCATGAAGGAAAAAAAGGGGTCATAATACTTGTTACAATATGTTATCTTCTACGTGTCACTTAAAATCAAAATTAATTTTGACTCTTGAATTAAAGGTCTTGCTTAAAAAAGGGACCTGTCATCTTTCATCAGATTATAAAATACAATGAATTAAAATTTGTCTGACCAACGAAATAGCTCATAAATCAATGTGTTTAACAGATTGTGTGTATGTCTATTTATTTATTTATTTATCTCTTCTCCATCCTTAATCACTGTTCACACCCACCCATCCCCTCTCTCCCCTAGTCTGACCACGATGATCACGTACCCCATCCCCCCTTCCGCGGCCCACACCTCACTGTACCCACCTCACCTCCCCATTCACACCCCCCCACACACACACACACACACACCCACACACACTGCCCACCGCAGCGTTCAAGCATTGCTCAAGTAACAATTGTGTTGGGACGTAATGGTACGGGGACGTAATGGGATTCCTTTATGGGACGTATCGAGATGCAATTTTCTTGGGACCTATCGACACGCAATTTTGTTGGGACGCAATGGTACGGGACGCAATGGCACTGGGACCCAATGGTATTGGGACCCAATGGGATTGCTTAATGGGACGCAATGAGACGGCATTTTTTTGGGACGCAATGGTACTGGGACACAATGGTACTGGGACGTATTGGCATGACCCCGACCCATTGTGTCGTAATGCGACAAAATGGGCCGATGTGACAAAATGGGGCATGAGGGTGGCCCATTTTGTCGTTTGTGACAAATGGGCCGAAAAAACACACACCGACAGAATCGTACCATTTTGTCGTAATTTGTCTAATGCGACAAAATGGGCCGATGCGACAAAATGGGGCGTAACAAAGCCGTCATAGCCTGGTCCCAGCCTGGCTTCGAACAGGTGATAGGTCAAGAAGGATCACAAGTCCAGTGCTTTACCCGCAACGCACCTTTCAGACTTCCTTGTTATGAGTATTCGTGGACACTCTTCTTCTTCTTCTTCGTTCACGGGCTGAAATTCCCACGTTCCCTCTTGTGTTTTGCACGAGTGGGTTTTTACGTGTATGACCGTTGTACCCCGCCATTCAGGCAACTGTACGTACGCCGCTTTCGGGGGAGTTTGCAGACAAGAATCGTTGTTGTTTTCGGAAGATATTTTGTTTCTTTCTCAGCTAGTTAATTAGTAAGTTAATTAATCGGTTGGTTGATTGACTGGTTCTTAGGTTGGTAGGTAGGTTGATGATCATGAGTAGATAGTTCAGTTATTAATTCATTACTGACTTAATTGATAAGTTATTAACTATGTTCGTTTATTCTGTGCGTGTTTTTTTGTTACATTTAGTCAAGTTATGACTAAATGTTTTAACATCGAGGGGGGAATCGAGACGAGGGTCGTGGTGTATGTGCGTGTGTGTGTGTGTGTGTGTAGAGCGATTCAGACTAAACTACTGGACCGATCTTTATGAAATTTGACATGAGAGTTCCTGGGTATGAAATCCCCGAACGTTTTTTTCATTTTTTTGATAAATGACTTTGATGACGTCATATCCGGCATTTTGTAAAAGTTGAGGCGGCACTGTCACGCCCTCATTTTTCAACCAAATTGATTGAAATTTTGGTCAAGCAATCTTCGACAAAGCCCGGACTTCGGTATTGCATTTCAGCTTGGTGGCTTAAAAATTAATTAATGACTTTGGTCATTAAAAATCGGAAAATTGTAAAAAAAAAATAAAAATTTATAAAACGATCCAAATTTACGTTCATCTTAATTATTCATCATTTGCTGATTCCAAAAACATATAAATATGTTATATTTGAATTAAAAACAAGCTCTGAAAATTAAATATATAAAAATTATTATCAAAATTAAATTGTCGAAATCAATTTAAAAACACTTTCATCTTATTTCTTGTCGGTTCCTGATTCCCAAAACATATAGATATGATATGTTTGGATTAAAAACACGCTCAGAAAGTTAAAACAAAGAGAGGTACAGAAAAGCGTGCTATCCTTCTTTGCGCAACAACGACCCCGCTCTTCTTGTCAATTTCACTGCCTTTGCCATGAGCGGTGGATTGACGATGCTACGAGTATACGGTCTTGCTGAAAAATGGCATTGCGTTCAGTTTCATTCTGTGAGTTCGACAGCTACTTGACTAAATGTTGTATTTTCGCCTTACGCGACTTGTTTGTTGTTTCTTGCGTTCTATACACTCACTCAGCCTTTGTTGGGAAAATAATCTTTTCTTGTGTCACTGTTTGTGCTGATTGTTTTGTTGTGTTTTGTCAAGTTTCGTTGGTTTCTCTTCCCTGTCCTCTCTCTTCAATCTTTTTCTCTTTTTCTCATCCCCCTCTCTCTCTCTCTTTCTGTCTTTCTCTCTAACCAATCTCTCTCTCCCACCTCTCTTTGTTTCTTTATCTTTCTCTATTTCGTGACTGCAATTCTAGTGCAAACTCATTGCACCACTGAATGGAAGTTCTACGCAAGCGTAAAGTGTACTACAATCAGCAATTAAGAACTGGCAAGCCGTGCCTCTGAATCTTTCATGGCGGCTAAGTAAAACGTAAAACGTGCCCACAATGGATCATAGTTTTAGTTACTATAAAATGATTGATTGGAAACACATGTAACGTTCACTGGTAATGAGTTCATATGAATCATTCAAAACGGAAAAGGTCAAGCATTTGTAAAAACCAAAGAGCGTACTGGTCTCAAGTATGCTGCTATTGTATTGTTGATTTGATAAGTGAAACGCACTGCTTCTGTGGTATGCAGTCGGTGTAGTGTCCTGTATGCAGACGATGCATCTAACATGTTGGGAATTATTTCCCTTGTTTAACTATTGCATGCTGGTTGTAAGCCGGGACACATCATGGACGCATACATCTGAATACTTGATTGGAACTCAGAGTTTGGTTGTCCATTACCTCTGTTCTTAGAGAACGTATGGTGTTTGAGTGTGTGCAAGCATGGGCCAAGTAACATACACTAACACTACTACAGTCGGTTAACAACATTACTGGCTCGACGAATCAACCTCCCCAACCGTTTTCCCGAGCCTCAACTCCAACCCAACCCTCCCCCAAACTGCCCCCCCTCCCCCCACTTCCCCTCTTCCCGCCACTGAAGCAGGCCTTCGATCCACAACACTCATGCCTTATCATCCACTCAGAGGAACGTATTCCCAATTTCTGGCCAACCAGCAACACCAAATTCTGTCCACCTACAGGTTGTGTTTGCCATTATGTTCGTCAGTTTGTGTCTGTCTCTGTCTGTCTGTCTGTCTGTCTGTCTGTCTGTCTGTCTGTCTGTCTGTCTGTCTGTCTATCTGTCTGTCTGTGTCTGTGTGTCTATGTCTCTGTGTCTGTCTGTCTGTCTGTCTGTATGTCTGTGTGTGTGTGTGTCTATCTGTCTGTCTGTGTCTGTCTGTCTGTGTCTGTATGTCTGTGTGTCTGTCTGTCTGTGTCTCTGTCTGTCTGTCTGTCTGTCTGTATGTCTGTGTGTGTGTGTCTATCTGTGTGTCTGTGTGTCTATGTCTGTGTGTCTGTGTCTGTCTGTCTGTACGTATGTATGTGTCTCTGTCTGTCTGTCTGTCTCTGTATCTGCATGTCTGTCTGTCTGTCTGTCTGTCTGTCTGTCTGTCTGTCTGTCTGTCTATGTCGTTGTGTGTGTGTCTGTGTCTGTCTGTCTGTCTCTGTCTGTCTCTGTCTGTCTGTCTGTCTGTGTCTGTCTGTCAGTATGACTGTGTCTGTGTCTGTCTGTCTGTCTGTCTGTCTGTCTTTCTTTGTCTGTCTGTCTGTCTTTCTGTCTGTCTGTCTGTCTGTCTTTGTCTGTCTGTCTGTCTGTCTGTCTGTCTGTCTTTCTGTCTTTGTTTGTCTGTCTCTCTGCCGCTCTCTGTGTCTCTCACTTTCTCTGTCTCTCTGTCTAAATATTAACACAAAGATTTTAGTTTTGTGTGAATATTTGTTCGTCTGTTCACTTAAAAGGCCGCTGGGTCGAAATATCTGTGATTGTAACGTAATTTTGTCAATAACAACGTTCCAACAACTTACCTTTCTTGTTTTTATATTTAGTCAAGTTTTGACTAAATATTTTAACATCGAGGGGGAATCGAAACGAGGGTCGTGGTGTATGTGCGTGTGTGTGTGCGTGTGTGCGTGTGTGTGTGTGTGTGTGTGTCTGTGTGTGTGTGTAGAGCGATTCAGACTAAACTACTGGACCGATCTTTATGAAATTTGACATGAGAGTTCCTGGGTATGAAATCCCCGAACGTTTTTTTCATTTTTTTGATAAATGTCTTTGATGACGTCATATCCGGCTTTTCGTGAAAGTTGAGGCGGCACTGTCACGCCCTCATTTTTCAACCAAATTGGTTGAAATTTTGGTCAAGTAATCTTCGACGAAGCCCGGACTTCGGTATTGCATTTCAGCTTGGTGGCTTAAAAATTAATTAATGACTTTGGTCATTAAAAATCGGAAAATTGTAAAAAAAAATAAAAATTTATCAAACGATCCAAATTTACGTTCATCTTATTCTCCATTATTTGCTGATTCCAAAAACATATAAATATGTTATATTCGGATTAAAAACAAGCTCTGAAAATTAAATATATAAAAATTATTATCAAAATTAAATTGTCCAAATCAATTTAAAAACACTTTCATCTTATTCCTTGTCGGTTCCTGATTCCAAAAACATATAGATATGATATGTTTGGATTAAAAACACGCTCAGAAAGTTAAAACAAAGAGAGGTACAGAAAAGCGTGCTATCCTTCTTAGCGCAACTACTACCCCGCTCTTCTTGTCAATTTCACTGCCTTTGCCATGAGCGGTGGACTGACGATGCTACGAGTATACGGTCTTGCTGAAAAATGGCATTGCGTTCAGTTTCATTCTGTGAGTTCGACAGCTACTTGACTAAATATTGTATTTTCGCCTTACGCGACTTGTTTTTATTCTCAGTGAATATTGAAACGTTGGCAGTCTCTTTGTTTTTGAATTTGTTAAAAACATCTATTTTTATGTCCTTAGCCTTCGTGTTTTTGTTTCCTTATATGTTCTCGTGTGCTCTTTTGATATTTTACATGTTGATGGATCATTTTAAGAGATGCACGTTCTTTGTTTTCTCACAAAGAATTCGTTCGCCATCACTCATGGTTTTGTTTCATTTGGTCAAGTTTTGACTAAAATTAATGTTTTAACATAGAGGGGGAATCGAGATGAGGGTCGTGGTGTATGCGTGTGTGTGTGTCTGTGTGTGTGTGTGTGTGTGTGTGTATGTGTGCGTGTGTGTGTGTGTGCGTGTGTGTGTGTGCGTGTGTGTGTGTCTGTGTTAGTGTGTCTGTGTGTGTATGTGTGTCTGTGAGTGGTCAATATCTCAATATGTTTGTGTTTCAAACTGTGGAAATTGTATGCATGACTTTGGTTTTCACAAATAAAAAATGTTGCAAACATGAGAAACGTCGTCAGAAAAAAAGGTATACTATTGAACTGAGCGTTCGTGGGGGTGGACGGTTCTGGGGAATTTGAAGAATCTGGGGAATCTACTACTACTAATAATAATAATAATAATAATAAATGAGCATTTATATAGCGCAACATCATAACCTTACAATTATGCTCTTTACGCTTGACACATTTAAAATTAAAACACAGTTATACAAGCATTTACATCTACATTACTATACATTTATCTGGACGCACACGTCATGATTTGCCCCAAAACGCACCACCAGTATGATATTTAAAGAAATCAAAGTGGGAAGTAACTCCGGGGAAATGATACAATCCAACGCTCCAAAGAGGGTACTTTATTTACATATTATGCGATTTTTTTAAAGCTTTTAAAAAACCTTCTGTTGCAAAGCGAAGGCATTAATCTTGCGCGGTAGCATTATTTCCAACGCAGAATTTGATTGTAAAAGTTTGAGGCGATCTTAGATATTATTATTGCGGGGATAAAGCTCAGTCGGTAGCGCGCTGGATTTGTATTCAGTTGGCCGCTGTCAGCGCGAGTTCGATCCCAGGTTCGGCGGAAATTTATTTCACAGAGTCAACTTTGTGTGCAGACTCTCTTCGGTGTCCGAACCACCCCCCGTGTATACTACATTGGGTGTGCACGTTAAAGATCCCACGATTGACAAAAGGGTCTTTCCTGGCAAAATTGCTTAGGCACAGTTAATAATTGTCTACCATACCCGTGTGACTTGGAATAAGGCCGTGAAAGGTAAATATGCGCCGACATGGCTGCAATCTACTGGCCGTATAAAATTTCATCTCACACGGCATCACTGCAGAGCGCCTAGAACTGTACCCACGGAATATGCGCGATATAAGCCTCATTGATTGATTGATTGATTGATTAATGGTCATCTGTTTACGAGACAAATTTCTATGAACGTTTTTATTAACGATACAGTTTCCAACTGACACCAGACAGATTTATGATAGGAAGATACGCATGTGCTTTTTTACCTATTTTCGATCACATTTTAGAAGACGAAAAGCTCTAATTGTTTTCCATTTATTTACTCGTTTCCATGTTGTTTGAATGCGTTTGTATCCCTTTTTGCTGTCCCTGCCATTGACGTTTTCCGGAAATACCTCTGTCAGGATTTACAAGCGTTGCGGAAGATTATTTGCGCCCCCACCCCCCACCCCCCCCCCCCCCCCACCCGCTTTACCTCGTTCACTCAGGAAACACATGGTCGACAATTTAAAACAACGATCGCAGCGAATAACTGACTCCAATGTGTAGTTTATTCCACAAGGCTTAAACATCCTGACAGAGTTATTTCCGAACATCGTCTGTTTGCTGACTGTGCAATACAAGAATTTCTATTGTCATTCTGCTGTTGTTGCTTCGTTGTCTTTTTACATTTAGTCAAGTTTTGACTAAATGTTTTAACGTAGAGGGGGGAATCGAGACGAGGGTGTGATGTATGTGTGTGTGTGTGTGTGTGTAGAGCGATTCAGACCAAACTACTAGACCGATCTTTATGAAATTTGACATGAGAGTTCCTGGGATTGATATCCCCGAACGTTTTTTCTTTTTTTGGATAAATGTCTTTGATGACGTCATATCCGGCTTTTCGTGAAAGTTGAGGCGGCACTGTCACGCTCTCATTTTTCAACCAAATTGGTTGAAATTTTGGTCAAGTAATCTTCGACAAAGCCCGGACTTCGGTATTGCATTTCAGCTTGGTGGCTTAAAATTGTGACTAGCATTGCCACGGCGTTAACGTCCTGCCTGCCCAAGCTTGCCACCAAGAAACTTCCCAAAAACAGTAACTGTAAAGAAATCTGTCTAGCAAGCTCTAATTAAGTCCAATCACCACCAAATTTTGTGTACTAATTAAAACATGGATGCCCAGTTCAGTCGTGCTATTTATAAGTTTGTCACGCGATTTGTTTTAGCAAAGGGGGGGTGAAAGGGGGGTAATTTGTGTTTTTTAACGTTTTTTTTGTGTGTGTTTTCTTTTCTACTGCTTTTTTAAAAGTTATTTTTTAACAGAAAGTATTATAAATAATTTTATAACCAAACAAGGTGTAACACCTATGAATTAGCTGAAATATTGTTAAAATTCTCCACAGAAATAAGGAGACAGTACAAAGAAAAAAACAAGCAAATCCCGCATTCACTCACAGCATCCTGACTCAAATGAAACAAAACTGTGACACTCACCAAATGATGTCTAGGTAATCCATATTGAATATAAGTCACATTTTCACAACAAAGTCCCAACTGTACACCTATGAACATTTCCAAAAGGATTAGGCTCCAGCCATCCATTGTTATCAGTGCTGCCACGCCCCCCTTGCAACTACACATTCGAAGATTCATGCAGTACCACCCTAACACGTGTAGTTTGCCGACTCATACTAGCAGCAACAACGGGACTGTTTCTTCCTCAATATCACTGCTATTATCGCTTTCTTGAGGCGAAAACAACACGTCGGAATCATGATCTACAGGGTCCTCAAGATCCAACATCCGGAGAATCTCCTCCCGTGACAAGGCTCGCCTTCGATTTATTTTTTTTCTCGAAAAAACCGCACAAACCAGGCTAATTTTACATATGGCGGAAGGGAACACCAAGTGTGTCAAGGGAAACAACTCAATTTACTGCAAGCTTCAAAAACCGGGAAGCAATCACGAGTCGTGTACCTTGTATGTCTAATACTAAAATAGTCACTTCCCGTCCGTGGGCGTTGCAGCGCTATTACTAATATAGTCACCTCCCGTCGCGAAAGTGTTAAAATTTAATTAATGACTTTGGTCATTAAAAATCTGAAAATTGTAAAAAAAATTATTTTTTTATAAAACGATTCAAATTTACGTTCATCTTATTCTCCATCATTTGCTGATTCCAAAAACGTATAAATATGTTATATTTGGATTAACAACAAGCTCTGAAAATTAAATATATAAAAATTATTATCAAATTTTTTTTTCGAAATCAATTTAAAAACACTTTCATCTTATTCCTTGTTGGTTCCTGATTCCAAAAACATATAGATATGATATGTTTGGATTAAAAACATGCTCAGAAAGTTAAAACGAAGAGAGGTACAGAAAAGCGTGCTATCCTTCTCAGCGCAACGAATACCCCGCTCTTCTTGTCAATTTCACTGGCACTGCCTTTGCCACGGGCGGTGGAGTGACGATGCTACGAGTATACGGTCTTGCTGCGTTGCGTTGCGTTCAGTTTCATTCTGTGAGTTCGACAGCTACTTGACTAAATGTTGTATTTTCGCCTTACGCGACTTGTTTGTTTGTTTATGTTGATATGGAAGTGTGTTTGTCAGATGGCAGAACTGCTTCCGGGCTCCCTTTTTTTTTACTTTTAAAACTTCGAATTGTACTGATCTTGTCTTGATGAAAACTTAACTCTTTTATGATTCAAGAATGTTTGTGTAACATTTAAGCTGTCCATTTTTTATTTAGATTTTAAAAGTTAGGTCTAGCGCCAAAACGAGGCGTCCGATTTGTCTTATAATAAATCCGGCTGGCCACGCTACATACGAGAAGAAAGAACAATCATGTATCTATCCAGAACAGGTTGTTTTGCTGTCTTGCGTATCTCTTGTGTTATGTCATTTCTAAGGATGCAGGTGTGGAACGCTTGAGCAGTAGAAAACAAGAGGATTTTGGGTCCATTTTGAGGGGTACCATGACAAAAAGCGCTTTATTTCAGCAATGCCTTAATGGATAGATCCCAAACTTTGAGGAGCTGAAGTCTACATACCCGACTTACCCTGGGTGGAATTTTGGATCACTACATGCTTGTACTGAGATGTTACACACTCTTCCGGAAAATGTTTTTAAACCCGTCACAGGTTTGTGAATTTACATCTTAAAAATTCATGACTTTGCATGCACACAGACAAATGGTTGTTACAAGAACTAGCAAGGTTTCATTTGAGTATCACGACTGACGGACATTTGCTAGCCATGTAAACACAAGATAAAACAAGAAGAGCAAACGCTCGATCGAGTCACTTTCGCAGTTCTGAATATTATATGAGGCATCAGATGGACAGGAAGAAATTGCTATTCACAACACAATGAGTCACGTTCACATAAAATTTGAGCCCGGTCACTTTTATAGTTTCCGAGAAAAGCCCAACGTTAAGTTGTGTGTTGCCGAACAGAAAAGGCTAGTTATCTCCCTTGTTTTTCTGATAACGTTCGTAAAAGGCTACAGATGTAAATACTTTGATGTAAAGAATAATCCTACAAAGTTTCAATCACATCCGATGAACTTTGTCAAAGATATAAAATGTCTAATTTTTCCTTTGACGCTGACCTGTGACCTTGAAAAAGGTCAAAGGTCAACGAAACCATCGTTAAAGTGTAGAGGTCATTGGAGGTCACGACTAAACAAAATATGAGCCCGATCGCTTTGATAGTTTCCGAGAAAAGTCCAACGTTAAGGTGGTGTCTACGGACGGCCGGCCGGACGGCCGGACGGCCGGCCGGACAGACTAACACTGACCGATTACATAGAGTCACTTTTTCTCAAGTGACTCAAAAAAATGGAACGTTCAGGCTGTTTGCTATTGACAGCAGTTATCGCTGAATGCCTCTCAAAACATGCTGCGGTCACGGATGACTGGAAATGGCTGTCGCACTGCAATTCTCCAAAAATATTTGATGGTGTTTACAGGACTAGAAAATGTAAACTAGTGATGGTATCTATATGAAATTTATGTTGGCAGTATTTGTAACATTTATTTGTCCGTATACGCATGCAATTAAGTCATGATTTTTTGGGATGAAAACCTTTAAACTTATGACATGTTTTAAAACATTTTCCGGAAGACTGCCTATTATCTCACCAAATATCTGTAACGATGCAAAATTGTACTGGACGTACGTTTTGTATGTAGACTTTAGATCCTGAAAGTTTTGAAGCAATCCATTTAGGCATTGCTGAAATATAGCGCTTTTTGTCATGGTACCCCTCAAAATGGACGCAAAAACCTCTCGTTTTCTACTGCTCATGCGCTCAACACCTGCATCAGTAGAACTGACATAACACAAGAGATACGCCAGATAGCAAAACAAAACAACCTGTTCTGGATAGATAAATGATTTGGCTTTCTCCTCGTTTGTAAACTTTGGCAAGTAAAGCCCATTCTACATTTTTTTCGATTTTTTAATTGGTACATTACGTTTTTGTCATGTCGATTTTGGGAGTACCCTTACTTCGGCGGTGGTCACGTGATACTTACAACAAAAATCTTTGATCTGAAAAGTGTGCCCGGTAGCCAAGTAAAGGGCCTTTAATGGCATAGACAGTTTGAATGAAATGACACGACAATGAATTTTTTAGTTGGGGTACAAACATGGGTGCAATAATTGTTTTGACCTTGATGAAAATTGCAAGGAACAACCGCAACTCATTAGTACAGTCACTGTGGGCAATCACTACCAAAACAATTGAACGATGCATACCACTGCCAGTTGTTCTTGCGCTGCCAGGGCGATCAAGCACAGCGTATGTCGATCGTAGGCCGACATCAGACATGCGTAGACTGGCGTAAGTAGCTGGTTGTACTGTTTGGACAAATTGCACTTTATCAAAACGAATTATGTTAATTCATAGTACATTTATTTCCAATACACTACTCTGGTACCTGTAATGAGATGCCCCTTCAATGACAGGATACCTCCCAAAAAAACCTTCTGTTTTCCCTTTGTTCATTATCTTGACCAGCATTTACCTGTCAGGACAGGCCACCTGCCACGTAGAGACACTATTTGGCTGTTCACATGTGTGACCTTTCATCACAAGTACCATTGTACATTATCTTGTATTAATTACATTGTTTAAGATTGCATTACACTAAATTACATTACAAGACTTCACATTGTATTGGATAACATTACATTACATTATATAGCATTACATAGTATTGCATTACAAAGGTGGTAGACATCAAAACACAGAGAAGGAAAAAAAGAAAAGTTAAAGCCCCAGTCCGCCCCACATTAGGTTTGCAGAACGATGGAATCGTTCACAAAAAAAGGCAATACTAATTAACCTAATGGAACACACGTGCAATTTAACAGCATTACATGACACCGTTCGCTTGAATGGCTATTTGACATGCGTAAACCACACACCAGTTCTCCTGGTTTATTCAACCCCCGAACCATCGTGGCCCCGTGTCACTCACTTTCCTTGTTTTACATTCGTGACTAATTTAGTTCTCAGTTTGTGGTTTCAGTGCAACTCTGTATTTGCAAAAGCATATTATTGTGTTCCTCTGGATCAAAAATACAACAAATGACTAATAGTGACACAAACCGAGTGTCGGCGTTTTCAAAGAAACTAGCGGTTATCGGAAATTTCGTCTGCTTGGGCAATGGTAAGATGAAGCTCATTTCGTGTCATAATATCCCTGTCAAAACATGTGTATGAGCGCATGCAATACCCAATCTACACAGTCACAGCAACTAACAGTATCAAATGGATACACCCAAAATCTCAGTTGACCAGCATTTAAAGAAAGCAAAAGTCTTATCGTTTTCGGTAGCCCATTTCCCCTTCATTAATTCAAAAGAGCTGCAAGTTGCATGCACCAGTCGACCCATTCACCCTCTTTGCTTGACATACATCCGGGCTCCCTACTTTCAAACTTTTAAAACTTCGAACTGTACAGACTTTGTTATGATGATAACTGAATTCTTTGGTGTTTTAACCATGTTTGTGTGACAAGCTGTCAATATATTATTTAGATTTTAAAAGTTAGGCCAAGCGCCATAACGAAGCTTCCGATTTGTCTGGATAGAAATCCGTTTGTCCACGAATTCTATGAAAATGCTCGCTCTCTATGGCAAACACCGGGCGGTAGATGTAGCTTTGTTTACTCGTTGGGCTTCATTAAATATTCATCGTTTCCTTACAACAAGATATTTGTTTGCTGGAAGTCCCCAGGATGTGTTTTATGTGTTTCCCGTGCAACTTGGATTTTCCCCAATAATTATAATGAATTGGCTGACTGAAAAGTCCGTTACGTGCTTACAAGTTGACACAGTTGTGCGTGGGCGTTGAAAAATCAGTTTCTTTGGCATAAAAAAATACGAAATTCATGAAGGTTTGATTTTTACCCTTCACAAAAAAACACTATATGTGACCCTCCACCACGAAATGAGTCGCATGTCACCTTTGCATGATTTTCATATTTTTACATTTTCCTAAAGAATTTTTTATGCTCTATCCAGTGGTGAAAACCGTTTTAGAAAAGAGCGAAAACTGTTTGAGTTATAAGCCTGTGACTAAGGTGACCCTCACACTGTTACCATACACTCCCCGGACTTATATTAAGCCTAGCGCAGAACCGCGCGAGGTGACATGCGACTCATTTCGTGGTGGAGGGTCACATATTTGTATGGTTTCTTTTCCAGAAACTAATCGGCCAAAAAAGGCAATCATATATTAACAGTTTTGGATAAAAACGAAACGGAGTACCATTTGAGCGGACCTAGCCCACCACACCATTTGACAAGTCAAGAGGAGTGAAACTAACAACTCACATTCAACGGTCCACTGGCTAATGAAGATGGGTCTGATCGGTCTTACAATCTGTTTCACTCTAAGTAAGTTGATGTTCTTATATTTGATAGTGTGTGTGTGTGTGGGGGGGTGTATATATGTGTGTATAATTATTTATCTATATGGGTGCGTCTCAGAAACTGAACCTTTTGTGTGTGCCATAATCAAATTAGCCCACAATTGAAACATACTGAATTTTAAATCATGATATTGGTATTTTTGAGAAGTAAAATGAATAAAGAAATAGTACTAACAAAACTGAGTATTTTGCATGATTATTATGAAGGTTGTTTTGCGAAAGAAATGATTGGATGCGTGAAAAATGGAGGTCTGATCTGTGACATGAACCATCAACTAGTTTTGCACCTCACTACAAGAATCGTTTAGAATGTCCAAGGACTGCTATTCTTGTTATGTGTGTTTGGTTTAAGTGTACTTGACAGTTGAAATGTTATTTTGTCCACAGAATTGTTTTTTTACACGAAATTAATCGCTTGAAAGTTTGCCATCACTGTCGTAACATAGGTTTCCACACGCGTGCAACAGCAACAAGTCCTAAATTTGAACTTTAGAATTTGCATATTCATCTTCAACACGATCTTGACATGAAAGGGCATAGAAAATCGCTAAGCTAAATGTTATTTAAGTATTATTTTCTCAAAATTGCATCTGCAAACTAAGTTGAAAGTTGCGCAATATGACATGCTTCTTCAAAATTCAGTTACGATGGTGAACGGTTTTGCAAATAATGTTCAGAGTTTTGAAGAAAGATTAGAACTATTTTGCGCGTAGTGACTTAGAGGTGCGGGTGACTACGCATGCGCAGTTACAGAGAGAAATAGTTCAGCTTCCAGCAGCGAAGAAAGATTTCGAGAATGTTTCCGAAGTCTGTGATTTTGTTACGACAGTGATCAACACCCAAGGTTCTTGAGAAAAGGTGAGTTTTTGCTGCTATGATATTCTATGAAGTGAAAAATTAGGCTAAACATTTGTTAATAATAGTTTTTCTTTCGATTTCACCTAGTCAAAACTTGACTACCGGTAAATGTTTTAACATAGAGGGGGAATCGAAACGAGGGTCGTGGTGTATGTGTGTGTGTGTGTCTGTCTGTCTGTGCGTGTGTGTGTGTAGAGCGATTCAGACTAAACTACTTGACCGATCTTTATGAAATTTGACATGAGACTTCCTGGGTATGATATCCCCGGACGTTTTTTTCTTTTTTTCGACAAATACTTTTGATGACGTCATATCCGGCTTTTTGTAAAAGTTGAGGCGGCACTGTCACACCCTCATTTTTCAATTAAATTGATTGAAATTTTTGTAAAGCAATCTTCGACGAAGGCCGGACTTCGGTATTGCATTTCAGCTTGGTGGCTTAAAAATTAATTAATGACTTTGGCCATTAAAAATCTGAAAATTGTAATAATTTTTTTTTATATAAAACGATCCACATTTACGTTCATCTTATTTTACATCATTTTCTGATTCCAAAAACATATAAATATGTTATATTTGGATTAAAAACAAGCTCTGAAAATTAAAAATATAAAAAATTATGATCAAAATTAAATTTCCGAAATCCATTTAAAGGAACGGTAAGTGTCAATGTTTTCTTTAATTGTAAAAGTTGTATGTTCAATGGAATGGTAAGTCTGAACAAAATAATTACTTTATTTTGTTTTTAGCCAGTGAATGTGGATGCATCAAAATCTTGATAGACATTAAACAAATTCATGTTAGTGAAACTAGTACACATATAATGCATCGATCTTTAGTTGAAATCGCAGGTACTTGCATGTTTCAGGTGCAAGAGATTCGACCTGATGAACTGGTGGTAACGTTCCTTCGAAGGAAACCGGAGGGGAACTACTATTGCTTTCCAGGGATCGATGATATTTCCTTAGTCCCTACATCTGATGCAACCATGATTCGTGACCCCATCTTCAATGCCAGGGGGCATTATTTCTTTTAAAATAAATTAATTAACTGCAAGTGGCAACTGTTCTATATGTAACCAATGCCTTTGGTTTATTGTCTTAACAATTGAATGAACCACTTTTGAACATTTGCATTCTTCATGTCAAACCTTATAATACATGTCTGGTTGTTCGTTTCCGAGTTACGTCGGTGATGAACTTTTCATTAATGTTTCTCTTTTTTGGGGCAAAGTTTGCTTGATTTTGTCCAGCTTTTTTTCTTTCTGTTCCTGTTTTAGTGTTTGGCATTTTACCTAAGAAGAATCTGGTTGCAAAATCAGCTTCATTTAGTAAAGTTTGTGGGAAAAAGCATAACCGTTTCTTTGTTACAAAAGTGATGTTTCCATGTTACATCGGTGACCATATTGCATTCTTTTGGGATAACTTTCTAACATTTTGTCTTAGAGCAACAAATCTTTGTATATATGCTATTGTGAAGGTTAAATTTCAATAAGACTGAATGAATGCCATGTATCAACATGTTCTGATCAGGATATCATTAATTAATTTTCATTTTTGTATTGAAATTTTGACGAATGCATGGAACTTTGAAAAAAACATTATTTTGTTGTTTGCATGTAGTCATTTCATATTGAACTCTATAATGGCTTGTGATTCAACAATAATAACTGAATAAAAGTCGTTTTCAGCCTTATAAATGCAGTTTTTTTGTCTTTTATTGTTTCCATGTTACACGGGTGATTTTGCACACATGGTCCAAATAATGCTCAATATATGGCAAACTAAAGGCAATGTTATATTTGTTCTTGTTTAAACTGAAAAGGTACACCCTGAGAAGTGTGTAAATAGTATTATCAAAGTTTTCTGGGAAGATTTTACTTTTGGTGATAATGTCACAAACAGAGGACGAGATTCTGAGACGCACCCATATATATACGTGTGTGTGTGTGTGTGTGTGTGTGTGTGTGTGTGTGTGTGTGTGTGTGTGTGTGTGTGTGTGTGTGTGTGTGTGTGTGTGTGTTCGCTATGCCAAGCTCTCGATGGATCTGCTTCAAATTTGGTGGGCATATTCAGGTAGACCCCGGATACAACCTGGTTGATGAGAAATTTCAACACGTGCTCTCAGCGCGCAGCGCTGAACCGATTTTGGTTTTTCTGTTCATCTTCCCAGATCCATTCCCACTAACTCTTCCTTATCTTCTCCAGTGTTTTGCGTTTACCTCCCTTCCTTCGTGTGCCGTCAATCCATATTCCCGTTACTACGTTACTATTTTTAGAATTTCACTGCACTGTCCAGAACGCTTTCCTTGCACCCGTAAGTTGTCCTCACTGTAAAAAATGCAAAGGTCGAATCAATTTATAGCCACGCGAAAAATACAAGGTCATCTATCTCTATGTATTTATAGATATAGATATTCATTCGTTGTCTTTTTGTCCAATGAATACGTTAGGTTGATATGGAAATGTGTTTGCCAGATGGTGAAATTCGATACCTTAGTTTGTAGGGGTTTTTTTCTTTTCACTTTTTGCATGGTGTTGATACATAAGTGTGTGTGTACCAGGTGAATCACTTCAGCACAGTTTGAGGGCTTTTTCTCTTTCTTTCGTCACAGTGTTTTCTTTTGGAGCAGCACAAACAGCAGAGAACATAACAGCAATTATCGAACGCTGCATTGGAGTTGACATCAGAGATTCCGGTGTCACGGGAGAGTCGATGGCCTTGTGCCCTGGTGATTATAACTTGTAATTTGCAACAATGGTGATGTCGCGTGTGTATGTGTGTGTGTGTTTGTGTGTGTGTGTGTGTGTGTGTGTGTGTGTGTGTGTGTGTGTGTGTGTGTGTGTGTGTGTGTGTGTGGGTGGGTGCTCGCTTGCGTGCATGTATGCGTTCGTGCGTGCGTGCGTGCGCACATGCGTGTGTGCATGCATGCGTGCTAGCGTGCGTGAGTGCGTGCGTGCTTGTGTGTGTCTGTGTGTTTGTGTGTATCTGTGTGTGTTCGCTCGCATGAATATTATGAAGCCAAAGAAGGCTTTTCGGATTATGGACAGAAAGATCCGGACGAAAGCGGTCGCTATTTGCTAGCCTTCAAGAAGTAGCACATGGCTCAGATTACAGTGAGAAAGATGTGTCTTGCACGTCAAAGAAAAATTCAGGCTTTTTAAAGCACGAAATATACTTTTTGAGTTTCCCAAGCGCATCACTGTTGAGCGTATAATAATATCGACACTTTAACATTTACCTCCTCTTGGCAGGCAAACATGTCAGAGAATAAATCGCTGAAACAAATCAATGTACTTGTATTATTTCAATAAATTGCCAGATTACCCTCAGAGATCCATCACTGTATAGATACATATTGAGAGAGAGAGAGAGAGAGAGAGAGAGAGAGAGAGAGAGAGAGAGAGACAGAGAGAGACAGAGAGAAAAAGAGACAGAGAGAAAGAGAGACAGAGACAGACAGAGACTGAGAGACACACACAGAGAGAGACAGAGAGAAAGAGAGCTAGAGACAGAGAGAGAGACAGAGAGAGAGAGACAGAGACAAAGAGAGAGAAAGAGTGAGAGACAGAGAGACAGAGAGAGACAGAAACAGAGAGAGAGAGAGAGAGAACGAGACGCTTTGATGGTTTACTGGCCTTAGCTTTAACAAGTCATATTGACAAATACAAGTAACAAAACATAAAGAAACAGAAACAAAAAATAATAGTAAAGGTAAACAGAAAAACGTATAAAAGAATATTTAAAAAAAAGTCACACACACACACACACACACACACACACACACACACACAGACACACACACGCACGCACACACACACACACACACATACGCACACACACGTACACACACACACACACATACATACAGACACACACACACACACACGCACACACACATACATACAGACACACACACACACACACACACACACACGCACACACGCACACACACACACGCACACACGCAGACACACACACACATACATACAGACACACACACACACACGCACACACACACACATACATACAGACACACACACACACACACACGCACACACACACACACATACATACAGACACACACACACACACACACACACAGACACCTATATACAAGGTTCATGGGCAAAACAGAGGCATAGGTACTACTAGACCTACTATGCGCATATATAAATATACTAGAGGAATACCCGGCTTCGCCGGTTTTTATCCACCAGTTTGTGCCCGGGGTCCACCTGAATATGCCCACCAAATTTGATGCAGAATATTTACGATATCACAAACAGAACTCTACAATCCACAGGTGTTGCTTTGCGAGCTATAAAGAGCTATAAATATCTCACAACTTCTAAGGCGCACAACTCTGCAGAGTCTGCTGTGAAGGGCGGCGGTAGTCTCCCTGTCACACCCGCCCCCCGTTTGAATGAACCGAACCATGGATCCTCCAAGCTTAGGTCCCTCCCAGATTCGTGGAATGGGAACAGCACGAAAATGATTCAGTGACCATGATGCCATTCATGATCATATCATGTCGAGTCCCATTCATGTTGACGACGCCGAATGTAATCGAGTGCCGAATCACCATAATCACCTTTGGAGGCGAAGTCCACTCACACAGGAATAAGACATTTAGAGCTTATCTCTAAGCCCTTTTTAGTCTGTTATGGCTTCTCAGAGGAAGGTCAGAACATACAGACTCATGATAAAATCGTTTATTTAACGTCACTCTGTACAAACATTGGCGACATTTGTCTTAGATTAAGAACACACACAGGCACGCACACAAACTTTCATTTTATGTACAGTGGTTCACCACCCGCCCCCCGCACACTCTCGCTCATCTAATTAAAAATGGTGTTAAGAGATACTTGGATATAAAATGGTATTTTTAAAAGTTCTGATAAAAATATATAGTAGCTGTATGAGAAGCAATGGCGTCAGCCGCAGCAACGTCTCTTCATATCCAGGGACCAAGTGGGTACGTGTGCATAAGTCCAGCGATAAGTTTGGGACCTTGCCACCCAAGGTCTTTATTAAAACTTAAAAGATAGCTTAATTTTTCCTTTGAGGTATTTGGCAGAATATTTCTATTTGAGTTTATAAACTGAGTCAGGGGTTGAAAGTGGCATGAGTTCAAATCACACTCCAAAGTCAAATGAGCAATGGTGAGGTCGGATTGACAGGAGCATTTAAGCTCTAGAAATTGGTAATTCCCAGCTTCTGCTCTTAGGCGGTTAATCCTTTTTATTACACGTGGGCATGCATTATAGGTGTTCATCTGTTTTGATGGGGCTTCCCGAATGAGCCAGCCAGAGCTTATAGCCTTGTGCATATATTTGTTCCTCCATTCTCTCCAGAGAAGAGAGTCTGTAAGGCTAGACAGACTCAGAAAAGCAGCCATACCACATCACAAACAGAACTCTACAGTCCACAGGTGTTTTCTACAGACACACAAACACACACACACACACACACACAGAAGCCGTATATATATATATATATCTATATGTATAAATATATAGAGATAGATGACAGTGTATTTTTCGCGTGGCTATAAATTAATTCGACCTTTGCACTTTTACAGTGAGGATAATTTACGGGTCAAAGGAAAGCGTTCTGGACACTGCGGTGACATTCTAAAAATAGTAACAGAACGCCGGGAATATCCGAAGATGCCCCCTCATACCAAAGTGCACCATACGAAGGAAGGGAGGTAAACGCTGAAAACATGGAGAAGATAAGGAAGAGTTATGCCGTAGTTGATCCCCCAAAAAACCCAAAATCGGTTTGCGCTGCGCGCTGAGAGCACGTATTGAAATATCTCATCGACCAGATTTTAGCCGGGGTGTATCTGAATATGGCGGTTCACCACAATCACCTTTGAAGGCGAAGTCCTGTCAAACGGGATTGAGAATTTTAGAGCTTATTTCTTAGCCCTATATTATCTGTTGTGGCTTCTCAAATGCCGGAACATACAGACAGACAAAAACCGCTAGACCCCATCACAAACAGAACTCTATAATCCACAGGTGTTGCCCACACACACACACAAACACACACACACACACACAGAGAAGCCGTATATATATATGTATATCTATATCTATAAATATATAGAGATAGGTGACAGTGTATTTTCCGCGTGGCTATAAATTGATTCGACCTTTTCACTTTGACAGTAAGTCAAGTCAAGTTTTATTCCGATAAAAACCCCGTGAGGGTACATGGAAAATTAAAAAACACAATAAAAACACATTTCATTCAACACCAAATAAAAGGAACTAAAACAAAAAGAAATCAGACTATGTACAGAAAAGGGAGTTGAGGGGTGAGGGAGAGCAAAAACAATACAAGAAACAATTCAACAATAATAATAATAAATAATAATAATAATAATAATAATAATTGTCAGTAAGTACTGGTGTCACATGACTGATGTGAACCAGTTGATTGGCTAATGGCGATGCGCTAAAACTGTTAGCGCACTCTTGGAGTGCGCTAACTTTTCCACAGAGCGTATTCTTACGCCCTTTACCTAAGCAAGACTGTGCTCTCATCCTCAGAATTAATTACTGACATGTAGCTTATATTTTCCACAATACCAAATGACCATAAATTCCCTGCTTCTCAATTAAAGCAGAAGTGGGTTTTTTTCTGACAGATTGCATGTGCCTGTGCCACAGTGCGGCTGCCACTGATCTAAAAATACAAGCCGCTGTGTTTCATCTAATTCTCGCCGACTTGCATAGATTCTTCTCATCGTGTTAGTGGCATGTAGCTTATCATCCACATTACCAAATGATGAGTTAATATAAAATTCCCACCCGCTAGCAGAAAACACAAGTGTTATTCCGATAACGTACCAGCTAGACCAGTTTGGAAGACTGACTCGATCGACTCTGTCATACGTAGCCGCACTGACTACACTGAAATACGACTGCATCAGTTCAGTAAATGAATGGTTTCCGAATTATTATTTCAAGGCAAGAACAATCGTAATCGAAAACGTGTAGGGTTCAGAACGTTCTTACCATTATAAGACTTATTACCAGCGTGCCTCGTGCGTGCAGACTCAGTCAGTGCAGACTGCATGCAGTGGTTTGATTGCCCTAGCAGACGACATAAACCCCGCTCAGCAAATTAACATGTTGGGCAAATGTGAACGAAAAAACGATGGGGATATAATACGTGTAGGGTTCAGAGCATTCTTACCGTTCATATTTAGTATCAGACTCCCCGATGAGTGAAGATACAACACGAGAAATATGCCACATTTGTTTTGAAAATGTGCGAACCGTCGAGTCCCGCGGCTTCGAGTCAATTCAAGGGGAGTCACTCCGCACAGTCAATCCGTCGAAGCTCGACTGGAGGTTTCGAATCGCAAATAATGAAGAGCACAGCCCTTTCTCCGAGTTCAAATGAGGTCTCTCTGAAAGATCATCACTGTTCAGATTAACGCTACACTGGAATTTACCAACAGAAATTAAAATGCGTGTGACGAAAGCACGACACACTTGAGACACCCCACACAAAAGTAGATCTTTACTGTACACGACCTGACCACACAGTTATGCCTATTCAAATGCGCGTTGCAAAATGTGCGCTTGGAATCTTCTTTTTTCTATGGCGGTACTGACAATATCGTTATTGAAACAATCCCAGTGCACTAAGGGATTTATAGAGCAAATCTCGAAAATAATTATTGAACTCAGCGCTATGCGCTTCGTTCAATAATGAATTTTCTCGATTTGCTCTATAAATCCCTTAGTGCACTGGGATGTCTCAATAACTTAAATAATAATAATAATAATAATAATAATAATAATAATAATAATAATAATAATAATAATTGTCAGTAAGTACTGGTGTCACATGACTGATGTGAACCAGTTGATTGGCTAATGGCGATGCGCTAAAACTGTTAGCGCACTCTTGGAGTGCGCTAACTTTTCCACAGAGCGTATTCTTACGCCCTTTGCCTAAGCAAGACTGTGCTCTCATTATCAGAATTAATTACTGACATGTAGCTTATATTCTCCACAATACCAAATGACCATAAATTCCCTGCTTCTCAATTAAAGCAGAAGTGGTTTTTTTTCTGACAGATTGCATGTGCCTGTGCCAAAGTGCGGCTGCCACTGATCTAAAAATAGAAGCCGCTGTGTTTCATCTAATTCTCGCCGACTTGCATAGATTCTTCTCATATGCCGTGTTAGTGGCATGTAGCTTATCATCCACATTACCAAATGATGAGTTAATATAAAATTCCCACCCGCTAGCAGAAAACACAAGTGTTATTCCGATAACGTACCAGCTAGACCAGTTTGGAAGACTGACTCGATCGACTCTGTCATACGTAGCCGCACTGACTACACTGAAATACGACTGCATCAGTTCAGTAAATGAATGGTTTCCGAATTATTATTTCAAGGCAAGAACAATCGTAATCGAAAACGTGTAGGGTTCAGAACGTTCTTACCATATATAAGACTTATTACCAGCGTGCCTCGTGCGTGCAGACTCAGTGGCAGTGCAGACTGCATGCAGTGGTTTGATTGCCCTAGCAGACGACATAAACCCCGCTCAGCAAATTAACATGTTGGGCAAATGTGAACGAAAAAAAGGATGGGGATATAATACGTGTAGAGTTCAGAGCATTCTTACCGTTTCATGTTTAGTACCAGACTCCCCGATGAGTAAAGATACCACACGAGAAACATGCCACATTTATTTTGGAAATGTGCTTTCCGTCGACCGTGGCAAGGGGCAAAACTCTGCACAGTCAATCTGTCGAAGCTCGATGAAGGTTTCAAAACCAAGAGCACAGTCCTTTCTCCGAGTTTAAATGAGGTCTCTATGAAAGATCATCACTTTTTAGCTTAACGCTACACTGGAATTTACCAACAGAAATTAAACAAGAGTTTGCGTGTGACGAAAGCACGACACACTTGAGACAGCCCACACAAAAGTAGATCCAGTGACACAAACCTGACCACACAGTTATGCCTATCCAAATGCGCGTTGCAAAATGTGCGTTTTGAATCTTCTTTTTTCTATGGCGGTACTGACAATATCGTTATTGAAACAATCCCAGTGCACTAAGGGATTTATAGAGCAAATCTCGAAAATAATTATTGAACTCAGCGCTATGCGCTTCGTTCAATAATGAATTTTCTCGATTTGCTCTATAAATCCCTTAGTGCACTGGGATGTCTCAATAACTTAAATAATAATAATAATAATAATAATAATAATAATAATAATAATAAAACACTACAAGTGCAAAGTGATTACATACATTTCTTTACTATGGGAAATGGGGGGAAGGGGGAGGGGGGGTGATGGGTGAGTTAACATAAGGACAAAAATACTATTACAAACAACACAAAACAGATAACGGAGTATAAAGCTAAAAGATAATTAAATTTTACTCGCTTCTCAAACAGTCCATGACAAGTGTCATGAACTTTGCGAGTTTTAGCAATAAACTCTTTTTTGTAGTGGAAAAAAGCTCTCTGAATTTAACTGAATTGGGGCGGGCATAATAATAGCACCGTAACAACTGTTTTCTATAATTGGTAAAAAAAAGGACATACAAAAATATAATGGAACTCGTCCCCAAGGTCACCTGATGAACATTTGTGACAGATTCTGTCTTGTCTGGGAATACCAAGAGTCCTACCTTTTTGTATAGGCAATTTATGATTCAGTGTTCTAAATTTTAAAACAGCGTTTGCTAAATTAACCGGCAGGATGGACAAGTACTTTTCAAACTCAAAATTCTCTTTATACATTCTATAATTATAATAAAACTCATTGTTATTTATTTCTGAATGCCAGGTTTGGACAAATTGGTCTTGTAGCCTATTTTTCATCAGTGCTTTGAACGTATTAAATTAACCATCATCCGTTACATTATCGATAGTTTGATTGTGCCAAAAATCACTAAAGCCTAACTCATTTAGAACACCATGGACAGAAAGCAAAAATTTTGTCTTGTATACACCAGATTCATACATTTTAAACAAAAAACGATATGTCACACAAGAAAGTTTGTCAGAACCATTAGAAAATGCAAGTTTGTACCAAAAATTCAACATACGACATTTCGCTTGAATACTTACAGGGAACTGACCTAATTCACCCAAAACCATGTTTGTTGGTGTTGATTTGCCAACTTTCAAAATCATCTTAAAAAATCGTATCTGTAATTTGTTAGCTAGATCAGACATGTAAGGGCACCATACTTCAGAACCGTAAAGTAAAATAGGGACCACAGTTTTTTCAAAGAGGTCAATTTGGACATCAAGAGGCAAAAACAGTTTTCTAGTTTTACGTAATAAAGCAAACATGGCCTTGGAGGCACGGTCATACAAATTCTTCTGTGCAACAGTAAATTTACCATTGTAGCTAAATTTAATACCCAGGTATTGAAAATCATACACAATATCAAGTTTCCGACCATTGAAGAACAACTGATAACATTCCAGCTCGTCTAATGGACATAAACTGGTCACGAGAGAGCGCTGAGTACTTACAGTATGTATATGTTTAGATGTGTGTGTATGGTGCGTGTTGTTTGTTGTCGTTGCAACCAGTCTGTGTGTCGTTTCCCCTGCTGTATTGTGTCAGCCCCCCCCCCCCCCCCCCACTACTTCCCCCTTCCTGCCCCTTGTGTATGTAAGACGGTGGTCACAACAAAACTGTACCTGTTCATTCGGTGATTTATTCCTTGTTATGTCGGAATCATGCACACGATGTAAATGTTCACCTGCAGCACCACAAATCAACTCGAATGCAGTGCTTGTTTCTAGGTATGCATTGGAAGTTACTCGAAGTGTTGTTGTCCGTGTTGACAGTTTGGTATGTCAGGTGTGTTGTCGAATTTGTCCAGCATGCAAGTTGACATGTTTGTGTTTGATTTGCATCGAATGTTCAGTCTTGTATGAAATGGAAATTAAATTTGAAGATGGCTATGTGTGAATTATTAAATATTGTTACTTTTAATGTAAATGGTTTAGGAGATTTTAGAAAGAAAAAAGATGTTTTTAATTTGTTGAGAAAAAGCAAGGGTAATGTATTTCTACTACAGGAAACGCACTGGAAAATTGAACAAGAAAATATGATCAGATCACAATGGGGGTTTGAATGTATTATGGCAGGAAATAGTACTGCAAGCAGAGGAGTTGCTGTGTTATTTAAAAATAATTTTGAATATAAACTTCATAATGTTGTGAGAGATCCAGAGGGGCGATATATTTTGATTGATATAGAAATGTTGAATAAACGATTTACTCTGGGGAATGTATATGGCCCAAGCACTGGTGACCACCCTGAGTTTTTTGAAAACCTGATGGATAATATTGTTTCATTTGATAATGACTGTATTGTGATTGGAGGGGACTGGAACATTGCAATTGATCCTAAGATTGATTCTAATCATCCTTCCAAAGTGTATAAAATGAGAAGTAGGAAAAAGATGTTAGATATGATGGAACAGTTGAATCTTGTAGATATTTATAGAAATCTGCACACCGGTTTAAGAAAATATACCTGGCGAAGATTTAATGGTGTACAAAGAAGTAGACTGGATTATTTTTTAACATCTGAACAATTGGGATTAATTGTTAATGGTGTTGATATTATGCCCAGTTATAATTCGGATCATTCACCTGTATCTTTATGTTTTAATACTGACATTGTAAAAAGACACCGACCACTATGGAAGTTTAATAACTCACTATTAAAAGATATAACATTTGTTGGATTAGTTAAGCAAGTAATATTAGATTTGAAAATACAATATGCTGTACCTGTTTATGACAGAAATAATATACATTTGATTGAGGATGAAGATTTGGTGTTGATGATTAATGATCAATTATTTTTTGAAATGATTTTGCTGGAGATAAGAGGTAAATGTATCTCCTACGCCTCACATAAAAAGAGAGAAAGTGATAGGAAAGAAAGAGAAATCCTTGCTGAGATTGTATGTTTGGAGAATCAGGTGAATGAAAGTAATGTACAGTTGTTAGAACAGAAGAAGCGAGATTTGTGTGAAGTGCGGCAGAAGCGAGTTGATGGTATTATTGTGAGATCACGTGCCAGGTGGATTTGTGATGGTGAGAAGAATACCAATTATTTTTGTAACCTGGAAAAAAGGAATTATGTGCAGAAAGCAATGTGTTTTGTACAGACTGAGAACGGGGTTATACATGATAGTGACCTTATATGTAATGAGGTCAAGTGTTTTTATGAAGAATTGTATTCCACAAGAGACACAAATTTGGTAAATGAATCGATTGATGAAAACTTAGAACACCCAGCACTTTCCAATGAAGAAAGAGATTGTTTGGAAGGGAAAATTACCATGCAAGAAATGATGGCAGTTATAAAACGGTTAAATAACGACAAAAGTCCTGGTTCAGATGGGTATTCAGCTGAGTTTTTTAAGTTCTTTTTTAAAGATCTCTGTTCCTTTCTCTTGAGATCCCTGAATTGTAGCTTTGAAAAGGGAGAGATGTCTATCACCCAGAGACAGGGAGTTATTACCTGTATACCAAAGGATGGAAAGGATAAAAGTTTTTTGAAAAATTGGCGACCCATTACACTGTTGAATGTAGTTTATAAGATTGCTTCATCCTGTATTGCTGAACGGTTAAAGTCTGTGTTACCAAACTTGATCCATGAAGATCAGACAGGCTTTATTAAAGGAAGGTACATTGGCCAAAACATAAGGTTATTATATGATACTCTATTTTATGTGAATAAGCATAACATACGTGGCCTCTTGATGTGCATTGACTTTGAAAAAGCTTTCGACAGCGTTTCTTGGTCCTTCATTGATAAATGTTTGTGCAAATTCAACTTCGGTGATGACATTAAAAGATGGATTTTCACTTTTTATAATAATATTAGATCATGTGTTTCTGTGAATGGTAAATATTCCAGTTGGTTTGATGTACAAAGAGGTACCAGACAAGGAGATCCATTGTCACCTTATTTATATCTAATATGTGCCGAATTTCTGTCCATTATGATCCGCCAGAGTACAGAGATAAAAGGTATAAAGGTGGCAGATGATGAAATATTAATATCCCAGTTTGCAGATGACACCGCCCTGTTTCTGGATGGTTCAAAACAATCATTTTGTGCATGTATGAACGTTTTGAAGCAATTTGCTTCTATATCCGGTCTGAAAATGAACTATGAGA
Source organism: Littorina saxatilis (assembly GCF_037325665.1). Classification (NCBI taxonomy): domain Eukaryota; kingdom Metazoa; phylum Mollusca; class Gastropoda; order Littorinimorpha; family Littorinidae; genus Littorina; species Littorina saxatilis. The sequence continues at coordinate 54,009,256 of NC_090252.1, forward strand.
AAACTACGGCAGTCTGGATAGGCTCACATACAAATTGTAATATTAAATTTATGCCGGAACTTATGCTCAGTTGGAACCCTGTAACATTTAAAGTTCTTGGCATTGTTTTTTCAGTCAACTTAGATGACATTATACCCCTTAATTATGAACATATACTGTTCAAAAAAAGAAACGCATAGCTTGTAATATTTGGTTAATTTAGTTATATGGCTACAAGGATATCCACCAAACTGCAGAAAATGTTTATCTGGTCGTCGACCTTTCGTCCATTGCCACAAGTGAGCTCTGCACGTGACGTCTTTTTGTGACGACAGTACACGCGACAATTTGTTCGCTTCCGGTGTCATTTTAGACTGAAAAGCGACTCAAAAGAAGGAGATAAGCCTGTGTCTTGAAACAGCTGAAACACTCTTTTGGATTGCCGTTTCAATGTTAACCAAAAAGTTAAAGAAAAAAACAAGGTTCAGTTGCGAACTGACAGCGGATTGAGCATTTATTCCTGTTGATGAAGGTACGATTGAAGCTTTATTCTCTCCGTCAACCAACAAGACTAGATTTGTAGCAGACGAAAAACAAAGTGTGCGTTTTTCCTGTCTTGTGAAGGCGATTATGTCGTTATAAGTTATTTGTACGTTGTGAAGACATATCAAATGAAAATGTAGCTTTTATGCGTCACGGATAAGCTTATACGTTTTCATCCATGGAATTGTTTTTTACGTCTCGGCAGGGTGAATGAATTCATGATGTCTTTTCCGCAACTGGACAAAACTGGCCTTGCCAAGACTGAAACAAAATATAGTTCTACAACTTCTAGGCTTGGGTTGATTGCCCATGGTGAATTTCCAATGATTTGTTTCCACATCCCATGACAAATTCTCTTTACTATGGTCCTGCCATATATACACAGCTCCGTCCATCCATGGTATCGCGTGATATTTTGTCTCGACGGGGTGAAAGAATATAATGACGTCACTCTTGGCAGAGCCTCGAGTGACGTCATCATAAAATTATTCATTGACCCAGTCTCGACAAAATATCAGGCGATACCATGGATGGACGGAGCTGTAACTTATACATATATATATATATGTATAAAACATCAGAAATTGTGAAAGAAACAATTGAAAGTCAGCAGAGACTTTCTTCCGAGATTTGTTAAAATCTCTTATCAGAGATAGAGAGAGAAATAAGTATCCCTTCACAGACAGCCTATTGGGAGCATCAGACCCTCCTCAAGGGGGACCGAGATGTACAGAGCAAAGTCCCCTTGTGGGGGACGTATCGCAAGGTAATCTAGTCCTGATGAGGACCATTGTATTTGTACCTAGACCAGACACGTGTTGTATATATATCCCATGACCTCCCTTCTTTGTCTCTGTTACTTCAGTATGGGTATATATGTTGTATTTTTATAGCTCAATAAATACATCATGGACTCCAAAAAATATATGATAGTGCAGATTCCGATTTGGGCAAAGGACTACTTTCCTCCCGACCTTTGACCTCGCGCCGAACAATGTGACACATTTGTATGAAGTTCTAAAATCGTATTGCACGGCTCAGAAAACCATATCAGTTGCACGCAAAAATGAATCTCAGAACTGATCTGATGTATGAGATGCAATAAGCAAAAGTTTCTTTCATTATGAAAGCAATGCAGGTCGAAAAAAACGAACATTCAACTTACAAGATAACCAGATGCTAGCGAACCAAAGCAAAAACACGAGTACCCTCCCCTTGCATCGTTAGCAGACGACTTTTGAGAATCTGTCGGTAGTGTGTTTTGGTGTGCGCCTTCAGCTATCAAACATCGGCTGTTTCACGTGTTTTGCGAGCAAGTCTACTCTTTTGCCTGGCTCTGCAGTAAGTCCACATATTTTTCCGTAATCCAGTCATATTCCTTCAAAATGCAATCAATCGGCGGTGACAGACGTGTCGGTCGCGTTTTCCTCACACCCATACCAGTTTAAGTTCATCCATGCAAACACACTCGCAAAACAGTATATCACGTAGATACATTTCAAATAGGGAGCAAATGGTTAAATCTAAACCTACATATTTGTTCCCTAAAATGTGCTTCTCTGTCAATAAGCCTAATTACACACGTTCGAGAAAAACAACGTGGAATCGATTCTGAATCGAGTAAGCCAAATGGGTCCCAAACCCGTTTCGCCCGTTCTGCCGACCTGAAACGCAAAACAAAAGAATTGTGCGCTTCAACTAAATTAATTTCTATTCGACTTCATTACTTTCTTGCAACTTCTGAACCTTTACTTAAAGCTTTTAAATGGTCTGAAAGTAGTGTTACCGCGTACTTATCGATGCACTCATTCGTTTTATTTTTTCAGCGACGGTCACTTAGTTTAAGGTTGCAAAAGGGCTAAGTCTCGCTGGCAACAGTTTTACCCTGCACAGATCGCAACAGTGCCGCTAGTAGTCTACACTTTTTGTTTGATGGTAGAATGGGATATACAGATTACAACACTCGTGGTTTTTTATATGGCTTGTATTTCAGTCAAGACCCAGCGGGAATATCAATCGAGAGCCACTCGCCAGAGGCTCGTGTCTCCCGATGATATTCATCCGCTGGGTCTTGACTGAAATACAAGCCATATAAAAAACCACTCGTGTTGTAACCTATACATATATATATATATATATGTATAAATATATACGAATGGTACCATTGTGAAAGTGTATAATACTTAATGGACTCCGTGCAAATAGGGTTATCGCCTGTCATCAATCCCTTTGAGGTGCACTAAAAAGCGAACTATACACACAATAATGCAACTTACATATTCAAACAAAATTGTTCCCTTACCTGCTTGGTGTAACACATATACATTGATAACTTACGTAACTCTTCTCTACCTATGTTTTCAAACAGGGCTGGTTTTAGCATATAAACACTTTATGTCCCTAATAGGCTCTAGTTCCTGTGAGGACGTAAAACTTAAGCAACCAACCAACCAAACAGGGCTTTCAGTGAACATTCGTTCTGACATGTCATAATAGATCCGATGTACTTTTTGCGTATATCGTTGTACAGTGGACAATCAAAAAAAATGTAATCCGTCTTCACACTTGGCAGGGCAACATTCACAGGGTTTACTCGCAGTTTCTGGATGATATCTGTTATTTATACCCAATTCATTTATACCAAGGCGGAATCTGATCAGCACGTCCCGGAACTTTTTAATGGTGATATCATTTAAATACCTTTCTGCACAAACACTATTTATGGAAAATCTGAGAGAACGAACGAACGAACGAACCAACTTTATTTTTCGAGGGTAATGGAGTAGATACAGCAAAGATCTGTTTTCATCCAGCCCTCGCCCAAGAGGGAATTAACTAAGCAGTGCATAATATTGAAGCAGAAGAAGAAGCAAAACAAAAACATAAAAACATGGTTATTAAATCAGACAAAGAGAAAAAAACCTAAAATGATTATATTAGTAGATCTTCATGTACTTATCAAACAGCAGTACCTGATCGCGGCATTAAGTGCCACACGACGATGAAAGCATATACAAAAAAGTATGTCTTCTAAAACTGGCAACAGAAAGTGGCTGTCTGAGAGAAACTGGTAAAACATTCCACAGAAATGGACCTGAGTATGCCAGACTAGTTTTATACAAGTCAATTCTATGGAGGGGAACATTTAGTTTCTTCGTGCGGCTTGATGAAGTCTCAGTTAATAATATTCTTTCAGTTAAATAGTCCGGTACATGTCCAAGAACTATTTTATGCATAAACCTTGCCTTGTTAAACGCTAGTCTGGATGAAAGTGGAAGAATTTCAGCTTTTTTGTAGTCATGATTAGAGAGGGTGCTGTTTTTCAGCAGAACAACTTTTACTCCGCGTCTGTGCAAAGATTTTAGGGGTCTTAAAGCTGCATCACTTGCAGAATCCCAAAGGGTTGATGCATAGTCTATTCCAGACTGCACATGCGCTTGAAAAAATGTTCTGCGTGCATCAAAATTTAGAAAATGTTTAATCTTTGCAGACTGATGAACTTTTTTTGCTGTAGATTTACATAAGTTACTTACATGAGGGCCCCATGTTAGATTGTTGTCAATAGTTACACCCAAAATTTTGTGTTCACTAACCTCGTTTATCAGCTGACTATCAACAGAAATGCACTTCTTTGGTTCCGACATGACTTGTCGTTTTTGACGCGTAGTAATTAGCATATACTTTGTTTTTTCTGGATTGAGAGACATGTGGTTTAAATGCGTCCATTCTACAGCATCATCGACACACTTCTGAAGCGTGTCGACTACCGAAGTAATATCATCACCTGAGGTATGAATAGTAGTATCATCAGCTAGCATATCACACTGTCCAGAGGATATGTGTAATGGTAAGTCATTGATGTAGACAGAAAATAATAAAGGTCCGAGGACCGAGCCTTGTGGGACCCCATATAAAATTGGCATTGCTTCAGAGCTCGAACTGTTAAAGGTAACTTTTTGTGTCCTTCCCGACAAAAAGGAGGCTATAAAAGTCTGTGTGGGCTGTGGCAGTCTATAAATGGAAAGTTTCCGCAAAAGAAGGGCGTGATCAATAACATCAAATGCCTTTGCAAAGTCCATAAACAGTGCTCCACATAACTTATTAGAGTTGATTTTTGATAACCAAGAGTCCACCAGTTCTGTCAGTGCCGTATGGCACGAGTGTTTGGGTCTAAAACCAGACTGAGTTTCATGAAACAAATTGTTTGATGTAAAGTATATCATAATATGGTCATTGACATGTTTTTCCAGTAGTTTTGACAAAACTGGTAAAACGGATATCGGTTTAAAATTTGAGGGATCTGTTTTATCACCTGCCTTAAAGAGGGGGATCACTTTAGCTTCCTTGAAAGCTTTGGGATAAACACTTTTTTCAATACAGAGATTGTAAATATACGTTAGAGATTCCGCTATATGTGGGGCTGATAATCTAAGAATTTTGCTGTCTATTTCATCAGTTCCATTTGTGCTACTTTCTTTCAAGTGAGTTAGAGAATTATATACTTTGGAGACTGACAAAAAAGGTATAAATTGTGCCTCGTGTTTAATTTTGGTGTCACAGTACTTGCGCAAAATGTGTAAATTGTTTTCATCGGATTTGTCAGTTTTTATTACTTTACTTGCAACTGAACAGAAGTGATTATTAATTTCATCTGGCGAAATATCGTTTTCGTTCCATGATGTGGTCTTTACACATTTATTAGAGAGAGAGAGAGAGAGAGAGAGAGAGAGAGAGAGAGAGAGAGAGAGAGAGAGAGAGAGAGAGAGAGAGAGAGAGAGAGACGGGCACAAATTATCCAATATCCCCGGCATAGTTTCAATTCGATGAAGAGAGAAAGAGGGGGGGGTCACAAATTATTCAATGTCCTCGTCATAGTTTCATTTCGATAAAGGGAGAGAGAGAGAGAGAGAGAGAGAGAGAGAGAGAGAGAGAGAGAGAGAGAGAGAGAGAGAGAGAGAGAGAGAGAGAGAGAGAGAGAGAGAGGGGGGGTAGCATAAATTATCCAATATCATCGTACGAGTTGTTTCCTTTCAGTGCAAACCGGAAATCTAGCAAAAGGAAAGCCCAGCAGTCAAAGCAGCCTTTACAAGGGCGGTGCTAATGGAGGTTCCTCGCTGTTGGCAGTGGATGGGAACAGGAGTCAAAGATACAACGATGGTTCCTGTACCCACACTCGGACAGATCCAGGGCCTCACTGGTGGCAGGTGGACCTGGAGCAGACCGTCACCGTGACTGCTGTGGTTCTATACAACAGAGGAGATGGCCGTGGTAAGTTGTTCCTCAGGGCCGGAATGTACGTGTCGATGCTAGAGACTTTAGCCCGGGATAAACTCTATCCTCCAGGGCCGGAATGTACGTGTCGAGGATAGAGACTTTAGTCCTGGATAAACTCTATCCTCTAGCAAATTCAACCCACTGTACAAAAATCAATATCCCAATGCATGGATTGAGGTTAGCCATATTCTCGCGCTAAAATCCGGGTCAAACTATATTTCCTCGTTTTGAAGCTGATAAGTCTTTTATCCCGGGGTAAGTTGAAAAACAACATGGCGGCGGTCGCACTTTAGGTGCGAAGAAACCGTATTTTCAGGCACAGGAGTAACCTGTTTGACGAGTTTGATGTGTATGAATTGTTCAACAAATGTCGGTTTTACCGCGAACATGTTTGTGATCACGGACAGAAAAGTGTGATCAAACTTTCAAATAGTGGTGGTGGTTCCCCATCCCCTCTCTTTCCCTCACTTCGGAAATTCCCATGACAAAAACAGATCGAGGTTAATTATGCGCGGGTTAGTTATCTTATCTGTAACCTCGACTCATACTTTGCGCTAAAGTGCTTCCGCTATCTTCGGCACAATAACAATAACAATAACAATAACAGCACTTTATTGTCCATTAAAAATTGATGTTACATACAAATGGAATTTTTTCTTCGGCACACCCTGCCTGCCTGTAAACGATTATAACAACAATTGTATAGGACGACACACATAGAACATAAAACATAGGTTCACAATCACAAGCACACATCATATTTCCAATAACACTAACCTAAAGTGCTGTCCTTGTCATCTTAAAATTTAGTAATTTTACAGATAATATCTAAATAAGGTTTAAAAAAAACGTCTTTAAGACTATCACAATCAAATATGATATTGCACTATGTAAATTTACCCTCTCTTATCACAGGAGTTGGGTTTCACAGCAGAATAATCACATTACAAATATTACACACACACCTTCACACATTGGTTTTTTTTCCCAGCCGACCAGCCTCTACGTGATGCGAGAAGAATTTAAAATGGTGACTGCAGAAGGCAGGAATGACTTTTTAAACTGGTTTTTGCGTGCCAAAGGGACCTTATAACGTCTAAACTTAGCTACTCTCCCTGGGTTAGACTGACCTCAGCTCTTACATACCGGCCCAGTTACAGCAACACGGTGGCCTAGTGGTAAGGCGTCCGCCCCGTGATCGGGAGGTCGTGGGTTCGAACCCCGGCCGGGTCATACCTAAGACTTTAAAATTGGCAATCTAGTGGCTGCTCCGCCTGGCGTCTGGCATTATGGGGTTAGTGCTAGGACTGGTTGGTCCGGTGTCAGAATAATGTGACTGGGTGAGACATGAAGCCTGTGCTGCGACTTCTGTCTTGTGTGTGGCGCACGTTAAATGTCAAAGCAGCACCGCCCTGATATCACCCTTCGTGGTGGACTGGGCGTTAAGCAAACAAACAAACAAACAAACAAACAAACCGGCCCAGTTCTCCTGTCAGCACTGTACTGGGTGGCCGACTGGTAACGCACTTGCGCTCGGAAGCGAGAGGTTGCGTGTTCAGGCCTGGGTCAGGCCGCAATTTTCTCCCCCCTTTCCTAACCTAGGTGGTGGGTTCAAGTGCTAGTCTTTCGGATGAGACGAAAAACCGAGGTCCCTTCGTGTACACTACATTGGGGTGTGCACGTTAAAGATCCCACGATTGACAAAAGGGTCTTTCCTGGCAAAATTGTATAGGCATAGATAAAAATGTCCATCAAATACCCGTGGGACTTGGAATAAAGTAAAAAAAAATCCATCTCACACGGCATTAAGTCTCAGGAAACATGAATACAAGCATGCAGGGAAAAAAAATATGGGTAGCGCCGTATGTATGGCAGCTTGCTTTTCCCAGGGAGAAAGCAGCCCGAATTTCCATGAGGGTAACCTCACTGGACTGTAAATCTTATCCAATCCAATCCAATCCAATCTTATTGTTGCGTCGGTGCAGTCCGTTTTGTAATACTTTACTCACATCAAATGAACTCGCAATGTATTTTATGTATATGTAAGGGTGTTTTTACTTTATTTATTTATACACATGTTGCAGTTGTTTGTGTTACATGGCATTGTGTTGAATTGCATTGCAATCGAATAATTTGTATTGTGCTGCATTCTACTGTGTTGTATAATTTACCTTTGCAGGTGATCGCCTGAAAGACTTTGCTGTAGAAGTGGGAGTTCCAGACCAGAATGGACAGGTTGACTACCAGAATTGTTACTTTTACAGCGGCCCAGCTGACAGCATTGTCAACACCACCTGTTGGCCTCCCCTGTGTGGGCGTTACGTTCGCGTCATCAAACAAGACGATGACACTGACGCTCTGACGCTGTGTGAAGTGGAAGTGTTTGGAATGGTGCTTGAACCTCGTGAGTCAAAGAGGGGGTGGAGAGAGAGAGAGAGAGAAAGAGAGAGGAGAGAGTGAGAGAGAGAGAGACAGAGACAGACAGAGAGAGAGAGAGGAAAGAGAGCAAGAGAGAGTAGGGAATAGGGGGTTAGAGGGAGAGACGTTAGGAAAGTGAGAGAGATTGCAGGAGAGAGAGAGAGAAAGAGAGAGGGAGAGAGAGAGAGATAGAGGGAGAGAGAAAGAGAGAGAGTGAGACAGAGAGAGAGACAGGGAGAGAGAGACAGAGAGAGAGAAAGAGAGAGAGAGACACAGCGAAACAGAGAGAGAGAGAGAGACAGAGAGAGAGACAGAGAGAGAGAGAGAGAGAGAGAGAGACGGTTGGGGACAGAGAGGTGTGTGTGTCCTCGTGTGCGTGCGGGTGGTGTGTGTGTTTAATCCTCTGAAGACACGTGTTCTTTCCTATTTCAATGTTTCTTGGCATGCTATCAGTCTATTTTGCTTTCCATCGTATGAAAGCTATGGAGAAAAAAAACGTCCTCATAAGTTTGTGTACATGAATTTACTCATGGAATGTGACAGCTTTAGGCGCATGTTAGATCGTAAAACCTTTCCTTTTTTTCCGGAGTTTCAAGTACCAGGGGATTATTGTCACCCTCTATGTGGTCCGACATTACGTTTCTTACAACTCACAACAACCGGAACGCGTATCTAAATATGTGACCCTCCACAACGGAATGAGTCGCATGTCACCTTTGCATGATTTTTATATTTTTACATTTTCCGAACGAGTTTGTTATGATCTACCCAGTGGTGAAACCCGTTTTAGAAAAGAGCGAAAACTGTTTGAGTTATAAGCCTGTGACTAAGGTGACCCTCACACTGTTACCAGACACTCCCCGGACTTATATTAAGCCTAGCGCAGAACCGCGCGAGGTGACATGCGACTCATTTCGTGGTGGAGGGTCACATATTTGCTCGAGGAACAAGCACATCTCTCAAGAAACATTATATACATACACCGTTGCACCGCCTTTAATTGACAGACTTGTTACACTTTTAATAACAGTCAACCATATTGGTTTCAGAAATGTCGTCTACAACTGGTACAGCCGACGGAACCCCAACCTTGACAGACCAAAGGGTAACCATGACAACCAATGGCGAAACAGCAACATCACCACCAACGATGTCCTCTGACAACCCTTCCCCTGCGACAACACAAGAGGCGACGTATCCCACCACTGACGACTTCGCAACTCCGTCAGAATCCATCCTTTCAACTCAGAAACGAGAAACGTTGACACCACAAAAAGAAACGACCCCCTTCCCAACGGAAGTGTCATCAACACCTGATACGCTAGACGGACCAACAACTTTGCCAACCCAACCTGTAGCCAGCTCCACTGTGGAACAGTCACCAACATGGGCTTCGGCGTCCTCATCCGTCCAGTCATCGACTGTACCGACACCAGAAACAAGCCCTTCCATGACTAATGTGTCAGCTGAGTCAGCCTCAGCAACATCAACATATGAACTGACAACTCTGACTCCACACAACCCTGGCAGTTCAACAGCTGACGTAATAACACCAGGTTCAATGACGTCACAAGAGACGTCAACACTTCAAGAGACCGGCAGTTCAACGGCTGACGTTGTAACACCGAGTTCAATGACGTCACAAGAGACATCACCAGAACAAGAAACCGGCAGTTCAACAGCTGACGTAACAACACCAGATGCAATGACGTCACAAGAGACATCAACACAACAAGAAACCGGCAGTTCCACAGCTGACTTAACAACATCGGGTTCAATGACGTCACAAAAGACCGGCGGTCCAACGACTGACGTAACAACAACAGGTTCAATGACTTCACAAGAGACATCAACATCGCGAGAGTCAGCCACCGCTACTCACGTCAACTCAACACAGACCAGAAACCCTTACGCCCCTGGTAATGTTCGTGAAACTCTTCCAACAAAGCACTCTAAGTGCTGTCGATGTGTATTTTTGGTCTCATCTAACGTTACAGAACAGACAATAACAGCAGTTGAAAAGACCATGACAGAGGTAAG
>NC_090252.1:54024509-54042390 GCF_037325665.1 Littorina saxatilis
TGCCGGTTAGATAACACAAACAGCCGGCGGAGTGAGAAAGCAAGATTTAAAGGCGCATTCCTTCCCGTAAAAACAGTTCGGCCAAAGATCTTCTGCTGCTACGTATAGATACTGTAGCAAGCTCAGTATCTCTCATCCTGAGTCAAAAATGAGTTACTTCCCTTCGGGTCTCATTCTATCCCTGGCAGGATGCCTTGGTTTTCCTTCTCTGGAGAGGAAATCGATTTGTTTTTTTTACATATTTAGATCTTTTCGAAATGTGTTATGGATATAAGCAGATTCGCGATCGTCGATAATGATTTTTCATGGTGTTGTGTAATTTTTAAATTACAAAGGAATTGATATATGTAAGACAGTTTCAAGCGAGCTATTTTTCGCGGCTGTATTTACTGTGCAAACAACTCTAAATATGGCAAAAGTGTCACGTGATAATCACCCGTTTGGTTTCGGCGTTCACTGGAGCGGACGATTTTTTCTGTAACCAGTTGACAGTGATGAAACCATAATTATATTACGGTCTCCTTCTGGCAGCAGTCCCAAAATGTCGACTTGTTTTGACCTTAGAACGATGTCTTTATCATAACTGTGAAGAACAGAACGGAGATCACTGTCGAAGTCGGCCAATCTGCAATCATTTTCGTCTCGCGAACACTGCTCGCGAACAACATATGGGAGATAACTCTGTATTCTTGTTATGATAGGAATTTAGCGTCCGGTCAGAGAGACAACTGGCGATAGCCGTGGAGCGATGATTATCAGAATGAGTATCTCTGTGACACGCTGTCTTAGCGTAGCAGTAGATCTTTGGTTCGGCTGACCATCTCAGATCTGGCAAGGTTTTAACCAGGGATAAGACCATCGCTTCACTTGGTCACATACCAACAATCAACTGGGTGTTCTCTGTGTATAGGGGGAACTGTTTTATGAATTGATTTCGTAAAAGCACCAGTGGGTGGGTTTTTTTTATAATTGATTTATCCAAAAAATCCAACTCACCACAACAAGCACTGAGTCAAGCGATTGAATTTTTGGTTTGTGATCAAGTGGAGGGATGGTGTTATTCCTTGTCAAAGACTTTTTTTATTCTCTTTTTTGGAGTTTTTTTGTTTTTTTTAACATGTATAGGCTTTACATTACATTACATCACATAGACAAGGGGACAGTTACAACACACGGGGGGAGGGGGTGGGGGGTGGTCATGGCTTGGTGGTCGCAGTATCAAAAATAGACTATTTTTGTATGAACTCAAATGTTTAGTGTTCTTAGTATGTCTTGGTAGGCTAAGTTCTATTTAATCAGAGTATGTCTGCGTGTGCTTATACCTATTGTAAAGCGCATAGTGCTTTTAGTTATGCGCTATAGAAATCTCCTTAATAAATCAATAAATAACAGTGTCAGCTTTAGTGAGCAGAAGACAATCATCAAGGCATTGATGAGGCCAAGGACAAACAGAGATGACTACCACACAATGTCCAGAGAGCAGCAAGTCAACCTCATCAGGCTGCGTACTGGCCACAACAGGCTCAATGCTCACATGAACCGAAAGTTCAAGCTGGCGCCATCACCAACCTGTGCCTGCGGTCAAGAAGACCAAACAGCGGAACACATCTTACAGCGATGTCCCTTACTAGATAAGGAACGAAAAGAAGTGTGGCCGTCACCAACTCCCTTGCAGACCAAACTATACGGCAGTCGACAGGAGTTGGAGAAAACGACAACATTTATCACCAGTGCAGGACTGATTGTGTAACCTCTGCGAACGCCAAGAAGAAGAAGAAGATCAATAAATCAATAAATGAATAAATATGTAAAGGAAAAAGAACCTAAGGGTAACATCAAAACATGCATATAAAAAAAAATTATATATATACAAGCGCCAATCCTTGTAAAAATATATCTAGTGTATTATTCATAGCTGCCAGGACTTAGATGGTCAGCCGAACAGTTTTCACTGGAAGGAGTGTGTGTGCCTTTAATGATTTGCGGTACCGATGCATGCACAGCCTGGCGGGTGACTTTATGAGTAAATGTCCACTGCTGGTAAGGCTACGTCACCCGAGATAAACTTCGTTCTTGACCACCTTCTGATTTCGACAAGAGACGTGTGTTCACATCTGAGGAGACAGAAGTTTTACGTGACGCTGTTAACAACCTTGTGTACACTACATTGGGGTGTGCACGTTAAAGATCCCACGATTGACAAAAGGGTCTTTCCTGGCAAAATTGTATAGGCATAAATAAAAATGTCCACCAAAATACCCGTGTGACTTGGAATAATAGGCCGTGAAAAGTAGGATATGCGCCGAAATGGCTGCGATCTGCTGGCCGATGTGAATGCGTGATGTATTGTGTAAAAAAAAATCCATCTCACACGGCATAAATAAATCCCTGCGCCTTGAATATGTGCGCGATATAAATTGCATAAAATAAAAATAAAAAATAAAAAAATAAATCCCTGCGCTTAGAACTGTACCCACGGAATACGCGCGATATAAGCCTCATATTGATCATTGATCTCAAACTTTCTCGCTTGTGACATAATAGATTTCACTCAGTTTACAAGCGAGGGTCCAAAACTAACACCTTGGTTTTATTTTTAGTCGATGCCATATCTCATTAAAAAATACAAATAAGAAATTAAATGTTTACACACATAATGTCGCATTTCGAGAAGAAAAAAAATGGTCTCTGTAACTTTATCATATCAGCAGTATCACAATTATATGATCTTGCAAGTTGGTATCTTTCTACTTTTTCTCTGTCGACGCGGCCTTTTTTTTAGCCGCTTGCTTCCCTTTTCCTAATAAACCACACACTGATAAGTTGTCATCCGTACTATATGTAACAAAAAATCTCAAAAATCTCCCAACCCGTTTGAAATTCCGGGAATCTTGTGATTGATACAGGCATTTCGGTGCTGGAGTGCCAACATAATGTCGTTCACACGTTCAGAGTCCCTTGTAAACAATCCGAATCATCTGAGATCTGGCACGGGTTTACATGCAATGAGACCACCCCTTCACTTGGACTCGTACTAACAATCAACAGCCGGGGTGCTTTAATTGTGTGCAGAATGGGATTATTATTTGCATACATTACTTTCTTAATTAACTCAATCAATCAATCAATATGAGGCTTATATCGCGCGTATTCCGTGGGTACAGTTCTAAGCGCAGGGATTTTTATTTTTTAATTTTTTTTGCAATTTATATCGCGCACATATTCAAGGCGCAGGGATTTATTTACGCCGTGTGAGATGGAATTTTTTTTTACACAATACATCACGCATTCACATCGGCCAGCAGATCGCAGCCATTTCGGCGCATATCCTACTTTTTCACGGCCTATTATTCCAAGTCACACGGGTATTTTGGTGGACATTTTTATCTATGCCTATACAATTTTGCCAGGAAAGACCCTTTTGTCAATCGTGGGATCTTTAACGTGCACACCCCAATGTAGTGTACACGAAGGGACCTCGGTTTTTCGTCTCATCCGAAAGACTAGCACTTGAACCCACCACCTAGGTTAGGAAAGGGGGGAGAAAATTGCTAACACCCTGACCCAGGGTCGAACTCGCAACCTCTCGCTTCCCGGCGAGCGCAAGTGCGTTACCACTCGGCCACCCAGTCCACAACTGACACTCATGTCGACCTGCTCATTGAATTCAGCTAAATATTTCGACGCTGCACAGAATGCTGATTTTTTTTATGTGAACAAGTAAACGGACACTCTTATACCATGTAAAATCCTGGCTTGAAAAATGTTGTGGTGGTGTACTTGATCGTTCCGAGAGGAGGATATAATTTTAAAGCTGGAATATATCGACAAAAATCTACTGAGAGTTGGGGTGGACGATTTGAAAAACTGCATGAGAGACTTAAAAATAGTCTGCGGGAGAACTAAAAATAGTTCACGGAGACCTAAAAATAGAACCGGGGACGTCTCTAGACTGGGTTCTACTGAGATGGGCCAGGCCTGGATTACGTCCCTTTTTCAACAACTGTCTCATTGGCTTTTTGTCGATATCCTTCAGCTTTAAAGCGGGACTCGATTGTCGTCAGAGCATCAAGTGAACGCAGACATGACATGACCCACTGACTTTGAGAGGAATCCAGTGTTCTTTCCAAATACCGAGATTTGAAGTAGTGTAACATTAATTTTGGAATCGTCCTTTTGAAACTACGCACACATACACACACTCACTCACACGCACTCACTCATTCTCTCACACAAACTGTATATACACACAAAACACACACCCATACGCACATATAGACAGACGGGCATACACACCTTTACAAACAAACACACATACACACACACATACACTCACCCGCACTCCGACACTCATTCTCTCACACAAACTTCATATACACACAATACACACACCCATACGCACATATAGACAGACGGGCATACACACCTTTACAAACAAACACACATACACACACACATACACTCACGCACACGCACATACACACACACACTCTCTCTCTCTCTCTCTCTCTCTCTTTCTCTCTCTCTCTCTCTCTCTCTCTCTCTCTCTCTCTTACAAGCAGACACACACACACACATACACACACACACACACATACATACGCACGCATACACGCACGAACACACACACAGGCTCACACACACACACACACACACACACACACACACACACACACACACACACACACACACACACACACACAGTGGCTCACACAAATCTCATACACACAAAACACACTGTTAGGAAACGCTACCGTTGCTGAGCTTTGGTTCAGTTTTGTGTGTTGCATGTAGTTGACTTATTTGTACTTTGTGGGAAAGTACCGATATTATATTTTGTAAACACAATATTTATGCTTGGACGAGAATGCAGGTGAACTTTCTAGTCCTGTCAAAACAAGTTGTTTACCACGCTGTTTTTAGTGTGAGTTCGTGGCGTCCGCTCGGATTAACACTATTGTGACTAGCACTGCCACGGCGTTTACGTCCTGCCTGCCCAAGCTTGCCACCAAGAAACTTCCCAAAAATCAGTAACTGTAAAGAAATCTGTCTAGCAAGCTTGAATTAAGTCCAATCACCACCAAATTTTGTGTACTAATTCAAAAATGGATGCCCAGTTCAGTCGTGCTATTTATAAGTTTGTCACGCGATTTGTTTTAGCAAAGGAGGGTGAAAGGGGGGGTGAAAGGGATAATTTGTGTTTTTTAACGTTTTTTTGTGTGTGTTTTATTTTCTACTGCTTTTTTTAAAAGTTATTTTTTAACAGAAAGTATTATAAATAATGTTATAACCAAACAAGGTGTAAAACCTATGAATTAGCTGAAATATTGTTAACATTGTACACAGAAATAAGGAGACAGTACAAAGAAAAAAACAAGCAAATCACGCATTCACTCACAGCATCCTGACTCAAATGAAACAAAACTGTAACACTCACCAAATGATGTCTAGGTTATCCATATTGAATATAAGTCACATTTTCACAACAAAGTACCAACTGTACACCTATGAACAATTCCAAAAGGATTTGAAGGCTCCAGCCATCCATTGTTATCAGTGCTGCCACGCCCCCATAGCTCCTGCACGATTCCGAGATACATGTTCGTCTAGCAGTATCACCGCCTACCACGTGTAGTTTGCCGACTCGTACTAGCAACAACGGGACTGTTTCTTCCTCACTTTCACTGCTTGTATCGCTTTCGTGAGGCGAAAACGATACGTCCGAATCATGCTCTACGGGATCCTCTAGGTCCAACATCCGGAGAATCTCCTTCCGAGACAAGGCTCACCTTTGATTCATTTTTTTTTCTCAAAAACGCACACAAATCAGGCGAATTTGCAAATGGCAGAAGGGGACGCCAAGTGTATCAAGGGAAACAACTCAATTTATTTGCAAGCTTCAAAAACCGGGAAGCAATCACGAGTCGTGTACCCTCTATGGCTGGTACTGAAAAATGCGCGTCCCGTCCATGGGCGTGTCAGCGCTGGTACTGATTTATCAGTGTCCCGTCGCGAAAGTGTTTTAAGGGCGTCGGCACCCTTGATGTACGTCACTATTCTAGTCCATGGGCGGTTCGTATATAATGTAGTTGTATCATGTTCGGTCTGGAATATTCTCGAGATTGAGTATTTACTATATATGCCAGCGCGATTTGAATGTTAAAAGCTTCTATTTGAGTTCTGCTACGATGTGCAGTTGTATGTATGGAATGCTAAATAAATCCTCGAATTCAATTTGACGAGTTGTTTTCTGTTGCTGCGAAGACGGGCGACGTAGAATAAAAGAACACAACTATACGACATTTGAGAACTTGTGGCAATCTCAAGTGTCGTGTAACAATTGGGGGCCAAGCCAAGGATCTACGTTTAACGCCAAGGGTTTTCCAGCAACAAAGACCAGTGTCAAGACAGTCACAGGAGGTAGCCATCAATCGGGTGTATCCTGAGGGATCAGTATTGAGACTACGGAACCGTGGATTCGGTGTGACTGGTGAAGAGTTTGGTAATCGCCGCAGCTCGGTACGGTGAGCGACGCCGGAGTGTATCGGGATTACAGAGGTTAGCTGCCGTTTGGACGAGACGGACTTCGTCGCGGAGCTAGTGCATTAATACTACGAAATACGACTGGGGTACGTCGTGTACGTATCGTGAGCAGAGTGCGCCGTCACGTTAGACGAGGAGGGTGGCAGCCTGCGTCTACGAAGGTGAACAGCGACGAGAGAAGCATCGGAGGTGCAGTAGAGACTGTGTTCTTTTAGAAGACTACATTCGTCTACGTTCGGGGCTGTGAAAGAATACAGACGAACGCACCGGAAAAGACCAGAATGGCTGAGTTCTGGGGAAAAGGAATTGAACTGGGACTAAAAGGCAAGCAGTTGACGGAGTTCGTCGAGTCCCAGACACGACTGCTGGCGCAGCGTGAAGAAAGACAAGCGCAGCGTGAGCGAGAAGAAAAAGAAAGACAAGCGAAGCGTGAGCGTGAAGAAAGACAAGCGCAGCGTGAGCGTGACGAAAGACAAGCGCAGCGTGAAGAAAGAAAAAGAGATAACCAGCAGCAAATGCTATACAGGGCACCGAAACTTCCAGCATTCACTGACGGGAAGGACCAGATCGATACTCCAGACTTCACCGGAGAAGTTGAGGCCGTCTGCCTGAAGAAGCCCTTGTACGATCTATTAATTGGGAACATTGGGGGTGCGAGACGTCCTGATGACCCTGATTTCGAATGGAGAATGGGCTCAGCTCAGCCTGCTGCTGAGGAGGAAGACCCACTGCCATTCGCGAATGAAGATATCAGCGAACTGTTACGAGATGACAGAGCAACTGTGCATCGCCGCGACCAGCCGCAGGTTGTAAGCGCTGTGACGACCAGAGCCCAGGCGAAGAAGGACAAAACAACTACGCCACTCAGGGTCACCAACAGTTCTGCAACTGCTGTCGTGGACAGGGATCAGCTGATTCAGCTACAGGAAGCTGATTCGACCTTAACAAAGTACAGGAGTCGTCCTGTCAAGGAGATGACTAAGGGCGAAGGCACTGTGCACTTTGAAGTAAAGGCCAAGATCCTGTACAGAGTATTCCAGCACCCGAGAGTCAACGGTGGGAAGCCATTACGTCAAGTTCTGGTGCCTCAACCACTTAGGCGCCAGGTGATGGAGGTGGCCCACGACTCTATTATGGGAGGTCACCTGGGTGTCAAGAAGACATCAGACAGAATCCAGGCTGCGTTTTACTGGCCAGGACTGCATGCAGATGTGACTCGATTCTGCCGATCGTGCGATATTTGCCAGAAAACCATACCTCGAGGAAGGGTCCCGAAAGTGCCGTTGCAGAAGATGCCTTTGATCGACCGACCTTTCAAGAGGGTGGCCATTGACCTCATCGGCGAGATCAAACCGCCAAGTGAAGAGGGTCATCGTTGGGTACTGACCCTGGTAGACTATGCAACCAGGTACCCAGAAGCCGTGCCTCTGAAGAAAATTGACACCGAGACTGTTGCCGAGGCACTTGTGGACATTTTCAGCAGAATTGGGGTTCCTGAAGAGATCCTCAGTCACAGACCTGGGGACACAGTTTGTCTCTGAATGCATGGAAGAGGTCAACAGGCTGCTGAGCATTCGTCACTTGACTACGACACCCTATCACCCGATGTGCAATGGGCTGGTAGAAAAATTCAATGCGACGCTGAAGTCCACGCTGAAGAAACTATGCACTGAGCAGCCAATGCAGTGGCATCGCTACATCAATGCCTTGCTGTTTGCATACAGGGAGGTGCCACAAGAGTCCACTGGATTCTCCCCGTTCGAGCTGATGTACGGGCGGACCGTGAGAGGCCCGATGCAAATACTAAAGGAATTGTGGACGAAAGATGTGGACACACCTGAAGTGAAGAACAGTTACCAGTACGTGTTCGAGTTGCGAGAGAAACTGGAGGAGACTCTCGAGATTGCGAGAGAAAACTTGAGAAAGTCTCAGGATAGTGGAAAGCACTACTACGACCGCAAAGCCGTAAACAGGAAGTTTACACCAGGTAACAAAGTGCTGATACTGCTCCCCACTGATCACAACAAACTACTGATGCAGTGGAAAGGCCCATACGAGGTTGAGGCCGAGGTAGGGATCAACGACTACAAGGTGAATGTCGGCAAGAAGTCCAAGATCTACCACGCTAACCTCCTGAAACTGTATGTGGAGAGACCTCCGGAAGCAGTACAGGTCGCAGCAAGTGCGGAAGAACCAGCCGAACTAGACGAGTTCGACGGTGAGGAACTACTGGAGTTGGGAGACCTCCACAAGAAAGAGGGAGTGGATGACGTCAAGCTAGGACCTGACCTGACAGAAGACCAGCAGAAGGAGCTGCATGATTTTATGGGCGACTTCACCCATAGGTTCTCTGATGTTCCAGGCTCTACGTCCTTGGTCGAACATGAAGTCCACCTCACATCTGACGTTCCTGTTCGCTCAAAACCATACCCTATCCCGTTTCAGGCTCGGGAATCCTTGAAGAAGGACATCGACAACATGTTGAAGATGGGGGTCATCCGTGAGTCATCATCCCCTTACTCATCTCCCGTTGTTGTGGTCAAGAAGAAAGACGGCACAAACAGGGTATGCATTGACTTCAGGAAAGTCAATAAGATCACCGTGTTTGACCCTGAACCAATGCCGACGGCAACTGATCTATTCCGACAGTTAACCGGCAGTAAGATCTTCTCAAAGATCGATCTCAGCAAGGGATATTGGCAAATTCCTGTGCGCGAAGAGGACATACCAAAGACCGCCTTTGCAACTCCAGACGGAACGTATGAGTGCCTGCGGATGCCTTTTGGCATGGTGAACAGTGGTGCTACCCTTACGAGGGGAATGCGAAAAATGCTCAAAGGAATGAAGAATGTTGTGTACTACTGGGATGATCTGCTAGTCCACACGGAGACCTTTGCGGAGCATCTGGAGACTTTGAGGGAACTGTTTTCCCGCCTGACAAAAGCCAATCTGACCGTGAGACCCAGCAAGTGCATTTTGGGGACCGACAACGTTGACTTCATAGGTCATTTACTGAAGGAAGGTCAAAAGGGGCTTTTGTTGGAAAACGTCACCAAGATCCTCAATGCGCCACGTCCTGAAACCAAGAAGCAGGTGCGATCCTTCCTTGGATTGGCTGGGTACTACAGAGAGTTCATTCCAAACTTCGCCGCCATAACGGCGCCTTTGTCGGACATGACCCGAAAAGGATGCCCCAACCGAATACTCTGGGGACCAGCTCAGGAGAAGGCATACCAGACCGTGCGCGACCTGATGTCACGAGACCCGGTGCTACGCCTTCCTGATACTGCCAAAGAGTTCATCTTGCGTACAGACGCATCGGACGAAGGGATCGGCGCCATGCTGATGCAAGAGCATGGAGGTAAACCGTTTCCGGTCAGCTATGCCAGCAAGAAGCTGTCAGGAGCCGAGAAGAACTACTCGACCATGGAGAAAGAGTGTTTAGCCATCGTGTGGGGAATCAAGAAATTTGAACTCTACCTCCAAGGGGTGAAATTCGTGCTTCAGACTGATCACAAACCCCTCACCTACCTGAACTCTGCGAAGTTTGTGAATAATCGTATCATGAGGTGGGTGATGTACTTGCAGAACTTTGATATGCGAGTGGAATCGATCAAGGGTTCAGACAATGTTGGAGCAGATTTTCTCAGCCGAGTATGTGAGTAAAACTGTGTTCATTCTCCAACAGACTAATGTACATACCTGGATTTCAATCTGTTATGTATACATAATATGTGTACAGGTAGCGTTTCAATGATTGAAAGAAATTAGGTAAATTTCTTCTGGTGTTGGAGGTAATGTTAGGAAACGCTACCGTTGCTGAGCTTTGGTTCAGTTTTGTGTGTTGCATGTAGTTGACTTATTTGTACTTTGTGGGAAAGTACCGATATTATATTTTGTAAACACAATATTTATGCTTGGGCGAGAATGCAGGTGAACTTTCTAGTCCTGTCAAAACAAGTTGTTTACCACGCTGTTTTTAGTCGTGAGTTCGTGGTGTTCGCTCGGATTAAGTGCGTCGGCACCTTTGATGTACGTCATAGAGAGCGTCACTATTCTAGTTCAAGGACAGTTCATATAATGTAGTTGTATCATGTTCGGTCTGGAATATTCTCGAGATTGAGTATTTACTATATATGCCAGCGCGATTTGAATGTTAAAAAGCTTCTATTTGAGTTCTGCTACGATGTGCAGTTGTATGTATGTAATGCTAAATAAATCCTCGAACTCAATTTGACGAGTTGTTTTCTGTTGCTGCAAAGACGGGCGACGTAGAATAAAAGAACACAACTATACGACATTTGAGAACTTGTGGCAATCTCAAGTGTCGTGTAACAATTGGGGGCCAAGCCAAGGATCTACGTTTAACGCCAAGGGTTTTCCAGCAACAAAGACCAGTGTCAAGACAGTCACAGGAGGTAGCCATCAATCGGGTGTATCCTGAGGGATCAGTATTGAGACTACGGAACCGTGGATTCGGTGTGACTGGTGAAGAGTTTGGTAATCGCCGCAGCTCGGTACGGTGAGCGACGCCGGAGTGTATCGGGATTACAGAGGTTAGCTGCCGTTTGGACGAGACGGACTTCGTCGCGGAGCTAGTGCATTAATACTACGAAATACGACTGGAGTACGTCGTGTACGTATCGTGAGCAGAGTGCGCCGTCACGTTAGACGAGGAGGGTGGCAGCCTGCGTCTACGAAGGTGAACAGCGACGAGAGAAGCATCGGAGGTGCAGTAGAGACTGTGTTCTTTTAGAAGACTACATTCGTCTACGTTCGGGGCTGTGAAAGAATACAGACGAACGCACCGGAAAAGACCAGAATGGCTGAGTTCTGGGGAAAAGGAATTGAACTGGGACTAAAAGGCAAGTAGTTGACGGAGTTCGTCGAGTCCCAGACACGACTGCTGGCGCAGCGTGAAGAAAGACAAGCGCAGCGTGAGCGAGAAGAAAAAGAAAGACAAGCGAAGCGTGAGCGTGAAGAAAGACAAGCGCAGCGTGAGCGTGACGAAAGACAAGCGCAGCGTGAAGAAAGAGAAAGAGATAACCAGCAGCAAATGCTATACAGGGCATCGAAACTTCCAGCATTCACTGACGGGAAGGACCAGATCGATACTCCAGTCTTCACCGGAGAAGTTGAGGCCGTCTGCCTGAAGAAGCCCTTGTACGATCTATTAATTGGGAACATTGGGGGTGCGAGACGTCCTGATGACCCTGATTTCGAATGGAGAATGGGCTCAGCTCAGCCTGCTGCTGAGGAGGAAGACCCACTGCCATTCGCGAATGAAGATATCAGCGAACTGTTACGAGATGACAGAGCAACTGTGCATCGCCGCGACCAGCCGCAGGTTGTAAGCGCTGTGACGACCAGAGCCCAGGCGAAGAAGGACAAAACAACTACGCCACTCAGGGTCACCAACAGTTCTGCAACTGCTGTCGTGGACAGGGATCAGCTGATTCAGCTACAGGAAGCTGATTCGACCTTAACAAAGTACAGGAGTCGTCCTGTCAAGGAGATGACTAAGGGCGAAGGCACTGTGCACTTTGAAGTAAAGGCCAAGATCCTGTACAGAGTGTTCCAGCACCCGAGAGTCAACGGTGGGAAGCCATTACGTCAAGTTCTGGTGCCTCAACCACTTAGGCGCCAGGTGATGGAGGTGGCCCACGACTCTATTATGGGAGGTCACCTGGGTGTCAAGAAGACATCAGACAGAATCCAGGCTGCGTTTTACTGGCCAGGACTGCATGCAGATGTGACTCGATTCTGCCGATCGTGCGATATTTGCCAGAAAACCATACCTCGAGGAAGGGTCCCGAAAGTGCCGTTGCAGAAGATGCCTTTGATCGACCGACCTTTCAAGAGGGTGGCCATTGACCTCATCGGCGAGATCAAACCGCCAAGTGAAGAGGGTCATCGTTGGGTACTGACCCTGGTAGACTATGCAACCAGGTACCCAGAAGCCGTGCCTCTGAAGAAAATTGACACCGAGACTGTTGCCGAGGCACTTGTGGACATTTTCAGCAGAATTGGGGTTCCTGAAGAGATCCTCAGTCACAGACCTGGGGACACAGTTTGTCTCTGAATGCATGGAAGAGGTCAACAGGCTGCTGAGCATTCGTCACTTGACTACGACACCCTATCACCCGATGTGCAATGGGCTGGTAGAAAATTTCAATGCGACGCTGAAGTCCACGCTTAAGAAACTATGCACTGAGCAGCCAATGCAGTGGCATCGCTACATCAATGCCTTGCTATTTGCATACAGGGAGGTGCCACAAGAGTCCACTGGATTCTCCCCGTTCGAGCTGATGTACGGGCGGACCGTGAGAGGCCCGATGCAAATACTAAAGGAATTGTGGACGAAAGATGTGGACACACCTGAAGTGAAGAACAGTTACCAGTACGTGTTCGAGTTGCGAGAGAAACTGGAGGAGACTCTCGAGATTGCGAGAGAAAACTTGAGAAAGTCTCAGGATAGTGGAAAGCACTACTACGACCGCAAAGCCGTAAACAGGAAGTTTACACCAGGTAACAAAGTGCTGATACTGCTCCCCACTGATCACAACAAACTACTGATGCAGTGGAAAGGCCCATACGAGGTTGAGGCCGAGGTAGGGATCAACGACTACAAGGTGAATGTCGGCAAGAAGTCCAAGATCTACCACGCTAACCTCCTGAAACTGTATGTGGAGAGACCTCCGGAAGCAGTACAGGTCGCAGCAAGTGCGGAAGAACCAGCCGAACTAGACGAGTTCGACGGTGAGGAACTACTGGAGTTGGGAGACCTCCACAAGAAAGAGGGAGTGGATGACGTCAAGCTAGGACCTGACCTGACAGAAGACCAGCAGAAGGAGCTGCATGATTTTATGGGCGACTTCACCCATAGGTTCTCTGATGTTCCAGGCTCTACGTCCTTGGTCGAACATGAAGTCCACCTCACATCTGACGTTCCTGTTCGCTCAAAACCATACCCTATCCCGTTTCAGGCTCGGGAATCCTTGAAGAAGGACATCGACAACATGTTGAAGATGGGGGTCATCCGTGAGTCATCATCCCCTTACTCATCTCCCGTTGTTGTGGTCAAGAAGAAAGACGGCACAAACAGGGTATGCATTGACTTCAGGAAAGTCAATAAGATCACCGTGTTTGACCCTGAACCAATGCCGACGGCAACTGATCTATTCCGACAGTTAACCGGCAGTAAGATCTTCTCAAAGATCGATCTCAGCAAGGGATATTGGCAAATTCCTGTGCGCGAAGAGGACATACCAAAGACCGCCTTTGCAACTCCAGACGGAACGTATGAGTGCCTGCGGATGCCTTTTGGCATGGTGAACAGTGGTGCTACCCTTACGAGGGGAATGCGAAAAATGCTCAAAGGAATGAAGAATGTTGTGTACTACTGGGATGATCTGCTAGTCCACACGGAGACCTTTGCGGAGCATCTGGAGACTTTGAGGGAACTGTTTTCCCGCCTGACAAAAGCCAATCTGACCGTGAGACCCAGCAAGTGCATTTTGGGGACCGACAACGTTGACTTCATAGGTCATTTACTGAAGGAAGGTCAAAAGGGGCTTTTGTTGGAAAACGTCACCAAGATCCTCAATGCGCCACGTCCTGAAACCAAGAAGCAGGTGCGATCCTTCCTTGGATTGGCTGGGTACTACAGAGAGTTCATTCCAAACTTCGCCGCCATAACGGCGCCTTTGTCGGACATGACCCGAAAAGGATGCCCCAACCGAATACTCTGGGGACCAGCTCAGGAGAAGGCATACCAGACCGTGCGCGACCTGATGTCACGAGACCCGGTGCTACGCCTTCCTGATACTGCCAAAGAGTTCATCTTGCGTACAGACGCATCGGACGAAGGGATCGGCGCCATGCTGATGCAAGAGCATGGAGGTAAACCGTTTCCGGTCAGCTATGCCAGCAAGAAGCTGTCAGGAGCCGAGAAGAACTACTCGACCATGGAGAAAGAGTGTTTAGCCATCGTGTGGGGAATCAAGAAATTTGAACTCTACCTCCAAGGGGTGAAATTCGTGCTTCAGACTGATCACAAACCCCTCACCTACCTGAACTCTGCGAAGTTTGTGAATAATCGTATCATGAGGTGGGTGATGTACTTGCAGAACTTTGATATGCGAGTGGAATCGATCAAGGGTTCAGACAATGTTGGAGCAGATTTTCTCAGCCGAGTATGTGAGTAAAACTGTGTTCATTCTCCAACAGACTAATGTACATACCTGGATTTCAATCTGTTATGTATACATAATATGTGTACAGGTAGCGTTTCAATGATTGAAAGAAATTAGGTAAATTTCTTCTGGTGTTGGAGGTAATGTTAGGAAACGCTACCGTTGCTGAGCTTTGGTTCAGTTTTGTGTGTTGCATGTAGTTGACTTATTTGTACTTTGTGGGAAAGTACCGATATTATATTTTGTAAACACAATATTTATGCTTGGGCGAGAATGCAGGTGAACTTTCTAGTCCTGTCAAAACAAGTTGTTTACCACGCTGTTTTTAGTCGTGAGTTCGTGGTGTTCGCTCGGATTAAGTGCGTCGGCACCTTTGATGTACGTCATAGAGAGCGTCACTATTCTAGTTCAAGGACAGTTCATATAATGTAGTTGTATCATGTTCGGTCTGGAATATTCTCGAGATTGAGTATTTACTATATATGCCAGCGCGATTTGAATGTTAAAAAGCTTCTATTTGAGTTCTGCTACGATGTGCAGTTGTATGTATGTAATGCTAAATAAATCCTCGAACTCAATTTGACGAGTTGTTTTCTGTTGCTGCGAAGACGGGCGACGTAGAATAAAAGAACACAACTATACGACATTTGAGAACTTGTGGCAATCTCAAGTGTCGTGTAACACACACTCATACGCACATAGACAGACGGACATACACACCTTTACAAACAAACACACATACACACTCATACACACACAAACATACACACAAACTCATGCACACACACACACACACACACACACACACACACACACACACACACACACACACTCTCTCTCCTTCTCTCTCTCAGTCTCTCCCTCAGTCTCTCTCTCTCTCTCTCAGTCTCTCTCTCTCTCTCTCTCTCTCAGTCTCTCTCCCTCTCTCTCTCTCTCTCTCTCTCTCTCTCAGTCTCTCCCTCTCTCTTTCTCTCTCTCTCTCTCTCTCTCTCTCAGTCTCTCTCCCTCGCGGTATATATTCATGACTCAATTAAACACATTACGCGTAGACGCATAGACCTAGAACCCAGCGCAGTAGAATGCATTTGGTTAGAACTCAAACCCAGTAAATCAATGGCCCCTTAATTCGTGTGTTTTCTTTACAGAAATCCTGCGGCAAATTTTGAGTGGTATGATCATTTTGTACAAATGTTAGACAATGTTTATAATAAGAGCAAACACAATGCTGACGTTATGCTACTTGGCGATTTTAACATAGACATGTTAAAGTCCCATCCCAGCTGGGAATCAACTACTCAGTTATTTGGGCTTAAACAGCTTGTAAAGTCACCCACAAGGGTAACTTCAACGACATCTACATTGCTCGATCATATTTATACGAATAATCCGGACACAGTCTTAGGTGCCTGTGTATCCGACCTTAGTGTAAGTGATCATAGTCCTGTAAGCTGTTCCAAATTGATGAAGTTACCCAAGGCAGAATCAAAAGGTCACACATATATTTCATACAGGTCGTTTAAACATTTTAATCAGGGTTTCTTCTTTAATGATTTGAATTGTACACCGTTTGCTTCTGTGCTTGATTATACCGATCCTAACGAGGCACTTGAAGCCTGGTATTCCCTCTTTATCGATGTGGTAAATCGACATGCACCTGTGAGGCGGAAACGAGTAAGACATCCTAAACTTCCTCCCTGGTTAACCATTGATATCATCGAAGCAATGGCGTATCGCGACCAGTTAAAGACAAACAAATTATTTGAAGATTATAAAAAAGCGCGTAACAGAGTAAAGAATCTTGTGAGAAACGCGAAGCGATCATATTTTGATAAACTTGTGGGTAACAGCAAAGATGTTTCAAAAGTCTGGCGCGCCCTGAACACGTTTTTAAAAGGCAACTCCTCAAAAAATAGTAGTATTCCTCAGAATATAAAGGCCAACGACTTTAACGATTATTTTTTGTCCGTTGCTGAATCACTGGTAGATTCTCACTCAAAATCTCCAGGTACAGAACCACATTCCTGTTGTGAACGCTTGCAGATGTTCTGTGATGAAAAATTAGGAAACACGGATGCGTTTGTTATTCCGATAATGGCCATCCATGAAGTTGGCCAGTACATAGCAAGGTTAGAAAATAAAAAATCTTCCGGACTTGATGAAATAAGTAATAAATTATTAAAATTGTCTACTCCTTATATAGTAGAGTCTCTGACTTATGTTTATAATTTATGTATTCAACACAATGTTTTTCCAAAAGAATTTAAAAAAGCGAAAGTCATACCTTTGCCAAAGAAAAAAGGTTCTCAAGACTTAAATGATTTTAGACCTATATCTTTGTTATCTGTATTATCTAAGCCTCTTGAAAGGCATGTTCAAAAACATCTGGTTACTTATTTGGAGGACCACAATCTCTTGCATCAACTTCAGTCTGGTTTTCGCTCTCAACATTCATGTAACACTGCCCTTGCCAGATTAACTGATTCATGGTACTCATCCATTAATAGGTTAGACATTTCTGGTGATGTTTTCTTGGACCTAAAAAAAGCTTTTGACCTCGTGGATCATGAGATCCTTCTACAGAAATTAAAATGTTATTTGAAAAGTTCTAGCACTGTCGCTTTTTTTAACTCTTATCTTAGAGAGAGGGTTCAATCTGTATACGTACACGATACGTACTCTTCTCAGGGCACTGTGAAATGTGGAGTGCCACAGGGGTCTGTTTTGGGACCTGTATTATTTTGCATATATATAAATGATTTGCCCTTGTACCTACAGTCTGAATCTGTTGAGTGTCATATGTTAGCAGATGATACTACCTTACATGCAACAGGGAAAAGCCCTGCACAAATTCAAGACAAATTACAACAGAGCCTAAACGATGTTTCTGAGTGGTGTTCTGCAAATCGTATGCTTATTAATCCAGATAAAACAAAGTCTATGATAATCAGCACTCGCCAAAAACATCAACTTTCAGAAATGACTCTGAGTCTGTCCCTAAATGAGCACTCCATTGAGCAAGTAGCTGAGCACCGTTTACTGGGACTTACTGTTGATAATAATCTCAAATGGCAGACTCACATCAATGGAACCTGCAAAAAAATTGCTAAAAACCTGTTTCTGTTGTCAAAGTTACAAAGCATTAT
>NC_090252.1:54042590-54062590 GCF_037325665.1 Littorina saxatilis
AGAGGAAGAAAAGGATACATAAACTAGCCACTGAGCTGTTACATCAGGGGTATGCCACAGTAAGAACACTCGCAAAGTTCATTGGGCAAGTAGTGTCTGCTTTTCAGGCGGTGAAATTTGGTTCTCTCTGGTACAGATGCATGGGACACGATAAAATTGCTGCTTTGAAGCAAAACAATAATGATTATGACTCCTCTGTGGAGTTCTCTGCCGAATCCAAAACCGAAATGTTATGGTGGAGGGAGAATATCATGTCATCTGTTAATGATGTGGACACTGATCATGCTGACCCAGATTTCATAATGTTCACTGATGCATCAAAGAAAGGCTGGGGTAGTTCGTGTAGTCAAGGTAGAACAGGTGGACTATGGAATCAACACGAAGCACAGCAGCACATCAATATACTGGAATTGAAAGCTGCACTGCTGTCTTTGCAAACCTTTGCTAGGGACAAAACTAACATTCATCTCAGGCTTATGATGGACAATGTTACAGCCATTGCATGTGTTGACAAAATGGGGTCCACTTCGGTAACATGCAATGCAGTTGCTAAGGAAATCTGGTCATTTTGCATTATGCGAGGCATTTGGGTTTCATCGGCATACATACCAGGGATAGAAAATGTAGAAGCAGATGAAGAATCTAGAGTACACAATCTAGATACAGAATGGGCTGTGAAGACTGACATTTTAACAAGTGCTCTGGATATTCTGGGTGCTAAACCAGAAATAGATTTGTTTGCATCAAGGATAAACTGTAAATTCCCTCAATATGTATCATTTAGACCAGATCCAGAAGCTGTAGCGGTGAATGCTTTCACTCTATCATGGTCTAATAAACGTTTTTATGCTTTTCCACCCTTTTGTGTTATTGCCAGCATGCTGCACAAAATCAACAAAGAACAAGTCGCGTAAGGCGAAAATACAACATTTAGTCAAGTGGCTGTCGAACTCACAGAATGAAACTGAACGCAATGCCATTTTTCAGCAAGACCGTATACTCGTAGCATCGTCAGTCCACCGCTCATGGCAAAGGCAGTGAAATTGACAAGAAGAGCGAGGTAGTAGTTGCGCTAAGAAGGATAGCACGCTTTTCTGTACCTCTCTTTGTTTTAACTTTCTGAGCGTGTTTTTAATCCAAACATATCATATCTATATGTTTTTGGAATCAGGAACCGACAAGGAATAAGATGAAAGTGTTTTTAAATTGATTTCGACAATTTAATTTTGATAATAATTTGTATATATTTAATTTTCAGAGCTTGTTTTTAATCCAAATATAACATATTTATATGTTTTTGGAATCAGAAAATGATGGAAAATAAGATAAACGTAAATTCGGATCGTTTTATACATTTTTATGTTTTTTTAACAATTTTCAGATTTTTAATGACCAAAGTCATTAATTAATTTTTAAGCCACCAAGCTGAAATGCAATACCAAAGTCCGGGCTTTGTCGAAGATTACTTGACCAAAATTTCAACCAATTTGGTTGAAAAATGAGGGCGTGACAGTGCCGCCTCAACTTTCACGAAAAGCCGGATATGACGTCATCAAAGACATTTATCAAAAAAATGAAAAAAACGTTCGGGGATTTCATACCCAGGAACTCTCATGTTAAATTTCATAAAGATCGGTCCAGTAGTTTAGTCTGAATCGCTCTACACACACACACACAGACAGACACACACACACTCGCACATACACCACGACCCTCGTCTCGATTCCCCCCTCTTTAAAACATTTAGTCAAAACTTGACTAAATGTAAAAAGCTACGGGAGTTGTAGTAGTTCCAGACTGGCCCAGTCAACCGTGGTTTCCAAAACTGGCAAAGATGTTGATAAACAATCCGGTGCTTGTGTCAGCAAGGGAAAAATCTGCTATTCATGCCCTCAAATCTTCAGGAAAAACACAGACTGAGAAAGTCCTTAAGGTTGATCATTTCCGAAGTCTCAGGATCAGATATCGAATGTCAGGACTTTCGGCACAAGCTTCAAATATCATCTTTGCGTCATGGAGAGAGGGAACTAGGAAAGTTTACGCGTCCTATATCGCAAAATGGAAAAGCTATGCGTGCAGGAGAGGTATACATACCGTTTCGCCGACTGTGAATGATGCGATCAACTTTCTAGCAACACTGTTCAGGGCAGGACTTGGCTATAGTGCCATTTGTGCGGCCAGATTGGCTCTATCTTGTTACTTAGACATTGCAGGATGTCCTCAATTTGGTGAACACTGTTTTTGTGAAACGGTTTGTGAAAGGTGTGTTTGAACTTCGACCCGCTTTTCCTCAGCGTCCACATGGAATGTGGATGTTGTGCTGGAGCATTTGGAATTGTACTATCCACATGAACAAATAACACTGAAGGAATTGTCATACAAACTTGTAATGCTTTTGGCATTGTTATCTGCTCAAAGATGCCAAACTCTTCAAAGTCTGTCAGTGAATTCAATGCATCTTTCCAACTCAAAATGTTTTTTTTTTTGAATGTATTGCTAAAACATTCTCGCAAAGGAAAACACGTAGCACCGCTGGAATTTTTAGCCTTTCCACAGAACAAGGCTTTGTGTATTGTGTCTGTGCTCAAAGAATATCTTCGAAGAACTAAGGAGTTTCGGGGATGCGAAAACAAACTGCTTTTGAGCTATCAAAAACCCTACAAACCCATCAGCAGGGACACCTTGGCTCGGTGGATGAGAGACGTTCTCACACGATCTAATGTGGACATCCAAGTATTTGGTGCACACAGCACACGGGCAGCAAGTACGTCAGCTGCAGCATCACGGGGGGTCCCCATGGATGTTATCCTCAAAGCTGCAGGTTGGAGCAGCGAGTCAACGTTTTCGCGCTTCTACCACAAAGCAGCGACCGTTAATTTGGGGCAGTCTCTGTTGGACTCCTATTTCTGCAAGGCTTAGGGGTGAGTTTCTATGTAATATCAAATTGTATTGGAGGTTGAGCAATATGTCACAAAGGCAATCTCTAAAAAAATCATTAGAAATTGCCGTCTAGTCTGTGTACCGAGACTAAATTGAAAGGACAGACGAGGCTTACCTGGTAAGGTGAAGGCTGGACCTGATTTAGTAGAGGTACACAGACTGCGACGGCTGTTCTAATCCCACCCTTAAGTGAGACTGTAATTCCCTCCGCATTTGGGATAAAATTAGGGCACTTAATTATTTGAAAACATGTGTTTGACTTTGTAACATATTGTTATCTGAAAGGTGATTGGTTGCGCATGCGTCCTCTCTAATCATTAGAACAGCCGTCGCAGTCTGTGTACCTCTACTAAATCAGGTCCAGCCTTCACCTAACCAGGTAAGCCTCGTCTGTCCTTTCAATTAATCATGGGTAAAAAACAGAACACGCGAAATGTATTAGAAAGGCCCCCCACACACACACACACACACACACATTGCATGACTACATCTAAAAACCAACATGATTTTAAACTGCGCTTACCTCTACAAATAACAAGCTCTCTGGCTTCCTTTCCAAAGTCGTTCCATCTATTAGCAAGTTCCTCATGCCTTTTGGCCAGGTCTTGCAGTCCAGGAGCGGGAACTATCCTCGAAGGTGCTCTTACCATGAACTCTACCACAACGAAGGCAATAAGTAGAGGAGCGAGTCCTTTCGTGTCTTTTGCCCGGAGTTTAGGAAATTTCTCCATGGCAATAGCGCTGGCCACAAAAAAAGTCTCAAGAACATGCCCCCTGCAAATGACATTTCCTTCGTGCTCATTTGTTTGGAGAAACAAAATTATCAGAAGAAACCTTGTTTTATTTACTTTCAAACTTTGGTTGATGTAGAATGAATATCGTTACCAAACGTTATCAGTGTGCATTTTTGGCCAAACTAAGACATTTTACACCGATAAATGTAGGACAGGCTTTGTTCTAAGAGACTGCGTTTGAGATCGAGGTGAGCAGTGATTGCAAATACCATCTTTGTATTTTAGTTAGAACTCTTGCATTTTATATATATATTTTTATTTGTTTTATTAATGAATTAATTTATTAATTGATTTATATATCATGGTCAGAAGTACACAATCAGACACTCTTTTGTAGTTTTGATCAGCAGCCTAAATAATTATAAGATGACCCCCCAAAATGCTACCCAATAACATGATTTTAACTCGTAAATGTCTTTTAGCGAAATACTTCCTTCTTTTTCTTCGTTCGAAATCAACTCAACTCAACTCAACTCAAATTTTATTGGCTTCAATTTTCACATAGAAGAATTTGTCTTGCGCTTGGGATTAAGACATAGGCAGAAAGTAAGAGTATAACATATAAAAACAGCATTCATATCACATTTCATGTATCACACACAGTAATCACTAGTATAGGCCTAGGCCTACAGATATCACATTTGTCCCTGTATCACACATGCAAATAAATAGTATCACATTTTCCACGTATCACACACAATATATACATTACATAACATGGGCTTAGACTCCAAAGTTCACTCATGTTTTTAGCACGAGTGGATTTGTACGTGTATAACCGTTTTTACCCCGCCATTCAGGCAGCATACGCCGATTTCGGGAGAGGCATGCAGGGTATTTTTGTGTTTCTATAACCCACCGAACTCTGACATGGATTGCAGGATCTTTTCCGTGCGCACTTGGTCGTGTTCTTGTGTGTACACACGAAGGGGGTTAAGTCACCAGCAGGTCTGCACATAAGTTGACCACGGAGATCGGAAAAATCTCCACTCTAAACCCACCAGGCGGCAGCGACCGGGATTCGAACTCACGACCTCCCGATTAGGAAGCTCACGTCTTACCACCGCGCCACTGCGCCCGTCTAAAAAAAATACTTCCTATTCAGTGTACATGGCTTGAGATATGGTATGAGAAGGTTTAATTGCCCTCCAGACATTTACTTATTGGTGGTGGCTTTTTTAAAGGCCTTAATTGCATTCAAAAACAACCCTCATACAATTTATGAGTTGACACAGCAGTTGCAGGGAATCTGGGTGTTCACGTCGGATGGTGTCAGCGTCAAAACTCCTACTGTTGAGGAAATCTCCGTATTTGCAAAATAAGTTTTCAAAAAAGTTTTCAAATCAAACCTCTTGAAGTTGAAACGTACTTGAAATTTGTGAATTTCCATCCCACATATCATTCCAATGTACACAATGTATGTGATGTATTTCGCTGAACACCATGTTGGAGTGATTAGCTTGATGGGGGGTGCCTATTTTTTGTATGGGATCACCCTTTACGAGTTTTAGTCGGCATGTGACTTCGCATGAGCAAACGAGTCACATGATTTTAAAAGAGAGAGAGAGAGAGAGAGAGAGAGAGAAAGAGAGAGAGAGAGAAAGAGAGAGAAAAAAAGAGAGAGAGAGAGAAAGAGAGAAAGAGAGAGAAAGAGAGAGAGAGAACGAGAGAGAGTGAGAGAGAAAGACAGGGAGAGAGAGAGAGAGAGAGAAAGAGAGAGAGAGAGAGAGAGAGAGAGAGAGAGAGAATCAGAATGTTTATTTGCGAAAACTCATGATGTTTATAGCAAAAGGGTTCTGGGGGGTTGGGTAATCGAACGATCCACGAACATCAGTGTACACATTGGTTTCAGTCTGTTACACAAAAACAATGCATCGGGATTCGGTCCGAAGCATCCAACTTGTAATCAGCTCTGAGCTCTGTTCGTCTCCTGTCTCGGCGGATCTGTGCTGCAGACTTTTTTCGCCACTTGCCGGTTGGTGCGGTAATGGCGGCTTCTTGTCCATGTTGGCTGGCGCTCAGTCGAAGGACAAACACTGTGTCCTCTCCCTCACCAGCAACTTTCCACGATTTAACGAGGTGGTCCGACAGAAGGGTGGCTAGGATGGATTCCACATGTGTTGGTAGTCCAACAATGGTCATCTTGGCGAGTTGTAAAGCAAACACTTAGAGAGCTCCTGTCACGTCGACTTGTCTCTTACGCCAAGGGACACCACCGAGCGAGAGAGAGAGAGAGAGAGAGAGAGAGAGAATTGAATTGAATTGAACTTTATTTAACAAGGATTAAGATTTAAGGCTACGCCTTTTCTTACAATCTGTCCTTGGGACGCATAGACACACAATGATAAAAAAAAATTAAATAAAAAATAAAAATATAAAAAGTTCACAACAAAAGGAGGTCGTAAAACCTAAATTCGTGATGATAAAGATGATGATGATGATGGTAATGATCATGATGATGATGATGGTAATGATGATGATGATGATGATGGTAATGATGATGATGATGATGATGATGATGATGATGATGATAATGATGACGATGATGATGATGATGATGATGATGATGATGATGATGATGATGATGATGATGATGATGATGAAGATAAGGCATGAAGAGCATACACATGTGGTTATTCATAAAATCAAATGCATACTATGCAGGTAATTATGCATACAAGCTGGTAGCAATGGAGCATGTAGCAATAGTACAACAAAACTATGTTCAGATTATAAAATGCACAGCATATTTTTGACATAATACTAAGTGTGGTAAATCGAAACACGTTAAACTACTCAGACATGAAGTGTTTTCTTAACACTTTTTTTCGGGAGAGGCATGCAGGGTATTTTTGTGTTTCTATAACCCACCGAACTCTGACATGGATTGCAGGATCTTTTCCGTGCGCACTTGGTCGTGTTCTTGTGTGTACACACGAAGGGGGTTAAGTCACCAGCAGGTCTGCACATAAGTTGACCACGGAGATCGGAAAAATCTCCACTCTAAACCCACCAGGCGGCAGCGACCGGGATTCGAACTCACGACCTCCCGATTAGGAAGCTCACGTCTTACCACCGCGCCACTGCGCCCGTCTAAAAAAAATACTTCCTATTCAGTGTACATGGCTTGAGATATGGTATGAGAAGGTTTAATTGCCCTCCAGACATTTACTTATTGGTGGTGGCTTTTTTTAAAGGCCTTAATTGCATTCAAAAACAACCCTCATACAATTTATGAGTTGACACAGCAGTTGCAGGGAATCTGGGTGGTTCACGTCGGATGGTGTCAGCGTCAAAACTCCTACTGTTGAGGAAATCTCCGTATTTGCAAAATAAGTTTTCAAAAAAGTTTTCAAATCAAACCTCTTGAAGTTGAAACGTACTTGAAATTTGTGAATTTTCCATCCCACATATCATTCCAATGTACACAATGTATGTGATGTATTTCGCTGAACACCATGTTGGAGTGATTAGCTTGATGGGGGGTGCCTATTTTTTGTATGGGATCACCCTTTACGAGTTTTAGTCGGCATGTGACTTCGCATGAGCAAACGAGTCACATGATTTTAAAAGAGAGAGAGAGAGAGAGAGAGAGAGAGAAAGAGAGAGAGAGAGAAAGAGAGAGAAAAAAAGAGAGAGAGAGAGAAAGAGAGAAAGAGAGAGAAAGAGAGAGAGAGAACGAGAGAGAGTGAGAGAGAAAGACAGGGAGAGAGAGAGAGAGAGAGAGAGAGAGAGAGAGAGAGAGAGAGAGAGAATCAGAATGTTTATTTGCGAAAACTCATGTTTATAGCACAAGGGTTCTGGGGGGTTGGGTAATCGAACGATCCACGAACATCAGTGTACACATTGGTTTCAGTCTGTTACACAAAAACAATGCATCGGGATTCGGTCCGAAGCATCCAACTTGTAATCCAAGTCGGGAAATAACTTTTCCGTTTCGAACACGGTATTGTTCCATATCGATCGCGGTTTGTCACAAACACACATGGAATATGTGTGCCCTGTAGTTTTGCGACAACAGTCAGTCTGGCATGGCACGGAGGTAGCACTGTACCAGTGTAGACACGACATGGAGGTCAGTCGTGAGATGGTCGATTTCTTCTCCAAAGACGTTGCGGTCGACTTGGGGCAGACGCCGGACACACGGGGGCGTTTCCTCCTCTTCTTGGAATGACGTTGTCTGTGCTGTTTCGCAGTCATATGTCAGGACGTAGTCGTCTCCCCTTGCAATCAGCGTCTTCTTTCCACCTTTTCTTTCGCACACTACTTTTGTGAGAGTGCGGTTCCTCTTTCTGTTTAACAGTTTCTCTTTAAGTTGCACGTTCTGTGAGCAGTGTGAGGCTAAGTCGTAGACATCATCTGGTTCAAACTCTCGGTCCGTTGCTGCCAGTTCAGCTACAGTGGTTTCGTCGTCTGCTGTCTGTGACGTCACAGCACAACAAACCTCTGAGTTGACACTCTCGCACGTGGTTAAGCTTGCAGTGTCACAGTGGGCAGGTGTGTGCTGTGTGACAGTGGGCAGGTGTGTGCTGTGTGACAGTGGGCAGGTGTGTGCTGTGTGACAGTGGGCAGGTGTGTGCTGTGTCACAGTGGGCAGGTGTGTGCTGTGTCACAGTGGGCAGGTGTGTGCTGTGTGACAGTGGGCAGGTGTGTGCTGTGTCACAGTGGGCAGGTGTGTGCAGTGTCACAGTGGGCAGGTGTGTGCTGTGTGACAGTGGGCAGGTGTGTGCTGTGTCACAGTGGGCAGGTGTGTGCTGTGTTGGGGTGGCCAGGCTGCGTGTTTCACGTGATCTTTCTATGGAATGTTGTTGTTTGACACTGTCACTTGTCACTGCACTGGAATTTGCGTTATCATTTTTGATCGTAGGAACAGGAGCTAAGTCTTTTAGTGGATGAGTTTGAAAGTCAGGCATTGTATTGCATGAATTAATTCCCACCTGTGTTCTCCTTTGCTCAGCTCTGAGCTCTGCTCGTCTCCTGTCTCGGCGGATCTGTGCAGGAGACTTTTTTCGCCACTGGCCGGTTGGTGCGGTAATGGCGGCTTCTTGTCCATGTTGGCTGGCGCTCAGTCGAAGGACAAACACTGTGTCCTCTCCCTCACCAGCAACTTTCCACGATTTAACGAGGTGGTCCGACAGAAGGGTGGCTAGGATGGATTCCACATGTGTTGGTAGTCCAACAATGGTCATCTTGGCGAGTTGTAAAGCAAACACTTAGAGAGCTCCTGTCACGTCGACTTGTCTCTTACGCCAAGGGACACCACTCCAAGAGAGAGAGAGAGAGAGAGAGAGAGAGAGAGAGATAATAATTTAATTTAATTACTTCTCGCGAAAATTTAACCACGGAAGGGGATGCACGTTTTTGCTTCTTTGGAAAGCATGGGTCTGCGGAAGGGGATGCATATTTTTCCTTCTTTGAGAAGCATGGGTCCGCACGGCCCCACGATGTCTTCCGTGTATAGTCGATAACCCGGTCGGGCGAAGGTTAAGTTGTTGTATTGCAACACATCTCCTCTTCACCAAAAACCAAAAATACATTGACAACCATTTAACACAACCAGCTCTTGTCAGTCGTATTATAGGTTTTACAATTTAGTTCGAGTGAAAGTTGACACATGCAAAAAGGCAGAAAGGTGGGTGGTATGCTGGAACGTTTTATTACAGAAAATACAAAACAGTATTATTTGTCAGTTGTGTAACTTATTCGTCGACTTGAAAGATCGATAATCCCATTAACTTATCTTTCTTGTTTTTTTGTTTTTATTGATTTTTTAACGATAGTAATCTACATGTTCGGGATAAATACAATAACCTTAATAAAAAAAAAATAGCAAGGAACAACCGCAATTTATCAGTGGGCAACCACTACCAAAACAATTGAACGATGCATATTATTACCAGTTGTTCTTGCGTTGTCATGGCAACCAAGCACAGCGTAATGAGCGCTTCTGGGGTGATAACGCGAGACAACTCCTGTGATCTTGCCACGATGTTCCGCCTGTTACCATTGTCTTTTTACCGTATAAAATGCACGACTTACACACGAACTGTTACCAAAGCGACATGCTATTTGGGACCAATGCACGTTTTTTTCCTTTCTCGTGTGATCTTGCCGCGAGGTTCCGCCTGTTACCAGCCGAAAGAAAGAAGGGGCATAACCTCAAAAGAACCGTCCATCACTATGTCGGTCACAGGCCGACATCAGACATGCGTAGACTGGCGTAAATAGCTGGTTGAACTGTGTGGACATATTGCACTTCCTTATAGAGAATTGAATTATACAGTGGAACCTCCTTTTACGATCCCCTCTACAAATCGAGCTTAGCCTTCTCGGGAGTGTTTCTCTGGAACTCCTTCCCCCAACAGATAAGAAATGCAACTTCAGTGAAAATGTTTAAGAGACAGTCACGTTCACGTCTGATGACCCCTCAGTTGCACATGAAGAAGATAAGGGCGTGCTGAGCGGAAGCTTCGCTTGACCGAGACAAAAGTAGCGCTCAAATGCTGTCTTCAAGCAATGTCAAACAACCCTCCCTAAACGTCGGGGACTGTGTCCTACTTCCAGTGTCTGAGTTTGACATGGGTCGACTCGACGCCAGAAATATCCTTGGAGTCGTGTCTAAAATCACAGAACACGGGGCGTATAGGATCGCTACAAAGCACGGCGTCGTCAATACTGCTTATTCCAGAAACCAGTTACAGAAGGCAGATTGTCAAATCCTACAGCTTCAAGATACAAACCCAGCCGTTTCTTCTTTTAGAAAAATCGCAACTAAGCATTCCGCCCATGGTGGTCAGAGGTATGCAAAATGCGCCTGTCAGACATCCTGCAGCTCCAAGAGATGCGCTTGTAGAAAAAAGCGGCACTCTCTGCCACAGTGACTGCCACCCGAAAAACAGCAAATATAAAAACAAATAAAAATTACTACCAAACTGCATGACTGACTATTAGGGTTTAACGTCCTCTTAGACCAACTGGTCTATATTGGGACAGGTATTTGTAATACGTTGAAGATATGGTGTGATACTTTGATTCGAACAAGCCCGCTGTGGCTGTCTTCTTCGACACACCAGCATTGAGTTTGTCTCGTCAAAGTAGTATGGCAATCCGAATGGTGCAAAAGTCCCTTTTAGCTCTTGATGTCTAAATAACACATTATTTAGCTAAATAACGCGTTATTTAGCTAAACAATGCTTTATTTAGCTATATCATGCATTATTTAGCTAAATAATGCATTGTTTAAATTAAACAATGCATTATTTACAGATACAGAAAAAAGAGAGCCCAGAGCACTAAATAATGCATTGTTTAGCATAAATAAGAGATTGTGTTTGTAAATAACTCATTATTTATAAATAATTACGCGTTTTCTCTAAACAATATATTATATGTAAATAAAGTGTTATTTAAATAAATAAAATATTATTTAGATAAATAAAATATTATTTATCTAAATAAAATATTATTTAGATAAATAAAATATTATATGTAAATAAAATATTATTTATCTAAATAAAATATTATTTAGATAAATAAAATATTATTTAGATAAATAATTTATTATTTAGATAAATAATTTATTATTTAGATAAATAATTTATTATTTACTGTTTTTGCCTTGAAATAGTATTATTACACTAAATAATGCTTTATATAGCTATATAATAGGTTTCCGCTATATAATTCATGATTTGGTAAATAATACATTATATACCGTAAATAAAATATTATATACCGTAAACAATTCATTGTTTAGCGCATCGCGAAGCCGTTTTTTCTCTTGTTGTTTTTTTCCACGTGTTTCCGTGGATCCACGAGAGCTCTGTTGATTCTCAAACTGACCAATCAGACAACTAGCATCTGTACACTAATTAAAGTCCCATTGTTGAGTGTGACGAAAACTCGTGGTGACGATTTTAAAACATGTTGGGTCACGCATGGTCCAATCTTACATGGTCCAACCTTACATGGTCCAACCTTACATGGTCCAACCTTACATGGTCCAACCTTACATGGTCCAATCTTACATGGTCCAATCTTACATGGTCCAACCTTACATGGTTCAACCTTACATGGTCCAATCTTACATGGTCCAATCTTGCATGGTCCAATCTTACATGGTCCAACCTTACATGGTCCAACCTTACATGGTCCAACCTTACATGGTCCAATCTTACATGGTCCAACCTTACATGGTCCAACCTTACATGGTCCAATCTTACATGGTCCAATCTTGCATGGTCCAATCTTGCATGGTCCAACCTTACATGGTCCAATCTTACATGGTCCAACCTTACATGGTCCAACCTTACATGGTCCAATCTTACATGGTCCAATCTTACATGGTCCAACCTTACATGGTTCAACCTTACATGGTCCAATCTTACATGGTCCAATCTTGCATGGTCCAATCTTACATGGTCCAACCTTGCATGGTCCAACCTTGCATGGTCCAATCTTACATGGTCCAACCTTACATGGTCCAACCTTACATGGTCCAATCTTACATGGTCCAACCTTACATGGTCCAACCTTACATGGTCCAATCTTACATGGTCCAATCTTGCATGGACCAATCTTGCATGGTCCAACCTTGCATGGTCCAATCTTACATGGTCCAACCTTACATGGTCCAACCTTACATGGTCCAATCTTGCATGGTCCAATCTTACATGGTCCAACCTTGCATGGTCCAACCTTGCATGGTCCAATCTTACATGGTCCAATCTTACATGGTCCAACCTTACATGGTCCAACCTTACATG
Organism: Littorina saxatilis; assembly: GCF_037325665.1. Lineage (NCBI taxonomy): Eukaryota > Metazoa > Mollusca > Gastropoda > Littorinimorpha > Littorinidae > Littorina > Littorina saxatilis. Next base: position 54,055,090 of record NC_090252.1, read on the forward strand.
GTCCAACCTTACATGGTCCAATCTTACATGGTCCAACCTTACATGGTCCAACCTTGCATGGTCCAATCTTACATGGTCCAACCTTACATGGTCCAACCTTACATGGTCCAACCTTACATGGTCCAATCTTACATGGTCCAACCTTACATGGTCCAACCTTACATGGTCCAATCTTACATGGTCCATGCAAGATTGGACCATGTAAGATTGGACCATGTAAGGTTGGACCATGTAAGGTTGGACCATGTAAGATTGGACCATGCAAGGTTGGACCATGCAAGATTGGACCATGCAAGATTGGACCATGTAAGATTGGACCATGTAAGGTTGGACCATGTAAGGTTGGACCATGTAAGGTTGGACCATGTAAGGTTGGACCATGTAAGGTTGGACCATGTAAGATTGGACCATGCAAGGTTGGACCATGCAAGGTTGGACCATGTAAGATTGGACCATGCAAGATTGGACCATGTAAGATTGGACCATGTAAGGTTGAACCATGTAAGGTTGGACCATGTAAGATTGGACCATGTAAGATTGGACCATGTAAGGTTGGACCATGTAAGGTTGGACCATGTAAGATTGGACCATGTAAAGTTGGACCATGCAAGATTGGACCATGCAAGATTGGACCATGTAAGGTTGGACCATGTAAGGTTGGACCATGTAAGATTGGACCATGTAAGTTTGGACCATGTAAGGTTGGACCATGTAAGGTTGGACCATGTAAGATTGGACCATGTAAGATTGGACCATGTAAGGTTGGACCATGTAAGATTGGACCATGTAAGGTTGGACCATGTAAGGTTGGACCATGTAAGGTTGGACCATGTAAGATTGGACCATGTAAGATTGGACCATGCAAGATTGGACCATGTAAGATTGGACCATGTAAGGTTGGACCATGTAAGGTTGGACCATGTAAGGTTGGACCATGTAAGGTTGGACCATGTAAGATTGGACCATGTAAGATTGGACCATGCAAGGTTGGACCATGCAAGGTTGGACCATGTAAGATTGGACCATGCAAGATTGGACCATGTAAGATTGGACCATGTAAGGTTGAACCATGTAAGGTTGGACCATGTAAGATGGGACCATGTAAGATTGGACCATGTAAGGTTGGACCATGTAAGGTTGGACCATGTAAGATTGGACCATGTAAGATTGGACCATGCGTGACCCAACATGTTTTAAAATCGTCACCACGAGTTTTCGTCACACTCAACAATGGGACTTTAATTAGTGTACAGATGCTAGTTGTCTGATTGGTCAGTTTGAGAATCAACAGAGCTCTCGTGGATCCACGGAAACACGTGGAAAAAAACAACAAGAGAAAAAACGGCTTCGCGATGCGCTAAACAATGAATTGTTTACGGTATATAATATTTTATTTACGGTATATAATGTATTATTTACCAAATCATGAATTATATAGCGGAAACCTATTATATAGCTATATAAAGCATTATTTAGTGTAATAATACTATTTCAAGGCAAAAACAGTAAATAATAAATTATTTATCTAAATAATAAATTATTTATCTAAATAATAAATTATTTATCTAAATAATATTTTATTTATCTAAATAATATTTTATTTAGATAAATAATATTTTATTTACATATAATATTTTATTTATCTAAATAATATTTTATTTAGATAAATAATATTTTATTTATCTAAATAATATTTTATTTATTTAAATAACACTTTATTTACATATAATATATTGTTTAGAGAAAACGCGTAATTATTTATAAATAATGAGTTATTTACAAACACAATCTCTTATTTATGCTAAACAATGCATTATTTAGTGCTCTGGGCTCTCTTTTTTCTGTATCTGTAAATAATGCATTGTTTAATTTAAACAATGCATTATTTAGCTAAATAATGCATGATATAGCTAAATAAAGCATTGTTTAGCTAAATAACGCGTTATTTAGCTAAATAATGTGTTATTTAGACATCAAGAGCTAAAAGGGACTTTTGCACCATTCGGATTGCCATAGTCAAAGTATCGAAATACGATCATGATAATCGGAGACGAGAGATGCTGCATGCGTGTCTTCGTGTTTTCCAAGCCCTGAGATTTTCGCTGTGAACGTGGGATCTTTTTCGTGCGCATGTGTGCACACGGGGGTGTTCGGACACCGAAGAGAGCCTGCACAAAGTTGACTCCGAGAAATACATCTCTCGCCGAACGTGGAGATCGAACCCACGCTGATAGCGACCAACTGGCTACAAAGCCAGCGCGCTACCAGCCCTCAAACTGCATGTCAGCCAAACTATAACCTGTGTTTGTGGTACTGAAAGATGAAAATAGCAGCTTAACTTGTATTGTTGAGGAGCGTTCTTTTTCACAATTATGCGTAATTCTTCATGTTCCTCTATTTGTTCATCTGTTCCTATTGTCGTTCTTTTGTTTCGAAAATAAATGTTTGCCTCGTTTGCATCACTAGTATACTCTGTGTGTGTGTGTGTGTGTGTGTGTGTGTGTGTGTGTGTGTGTGTGTGTGTGTGTGTGTGTGTGTGTGTGTAGGTGTGTGTGTAGGTGTGTGTGTGTGTGTGTAGGTGTGTGTTTGTGTGTGTTTGTGTGTGTGTGTGTTTGTGAGTGTGTGTGCGTGTGTGCTAAAAAGTATATTATCACATTCATGGTCAGTATCGACGACAACACACACACACACACACACACACACACACACACACACACGCACACGCATACACATACACATACACACAATCAAACATACACACTAAACTCACTATTGCCGATTCCGCGTAATCGGCTGCTGAATTCGCGAAATAGGCAAGTTTTAGAGGCGTTTACGCGATTTCGGCAAAACGCTGCCGATTTCACGTATTGGGCAGCGTTTTGCCGATTACGCGAAATGGGCAAAAATGTTGCCCATTACGCGGAATCGGCAATTACGCGAATTCGGCACGACCGTGATATGCATAAAATACATATTCTCATGGGTATTTATGTGTTCTGTTATTAAATTTGTGTGTGTGTGTGTGTGTGTGTGTGTGTGTGTGTGTGTGTGTGTGTGTGTGTGTGTGTGTGTGTGTGTGTGTGAAAATTATATATCTGCAGCATGAAAAGTCAAGATGGCGGCCTCCGTAGCAATGCGTGTTTATGTGTGGACTCTGCTCTGCATTGTGTACATGGTTGGTTCAAATCAAGTAGAGGATAAAAAAAATATATGGTTATGAAATTGAGAAACTGATGTAATTTTAGCTAACATCAAGTAATTTTGCTATTTTTAGCCATATCGGAAAGATACGTCATGATAATTTATTCTAACAAACGGAAACCAGGGATTTACACCACTTACGAAATAGGACCCAAAAAGCAACAGCTATCAAATCAAACACGGAGGACACTTTGTGAACTGAGACAGAAAACTTGCATCGGCCCCTCATAGTCGAAAACGGTTCATGGGACAGTAAAAACAAACATCCAACCAAATTTGACGGGTGGGGATTGAGAAGAAACAAATTGAGAACAGCAGAAAGTGCCTATCTCGCAAAGTGCGAACGCATACAGAGCACAGAGTAAACCCAATTAACGCTTTTTATGTGTGTCTGTACTGTATGTGTAAGCTGTCTTACACGTGTCATGTCATCTATGAAACTTTTTCAACTTTGGTTCTTTCTTCCTCCCTTTCTGTTTTTTTCTGTTGCTGTTCTTTCAATAATTGTGTGCTCGGTTGTTGTTGTTTTGTTTGTTTGTTTTTACTTTGTCGTCAAAATTGGGCGTGTTTTTTTGTTTGCTAAATGAGTAGCAACAACGCGGCTGTAGTGTGCTGTGCTAGGGCCTTGGCATGCCCAAACCTTATTCAGGCTGGAAATAAGCCAGATCAGACTTGTTCTTCAAGTTGTTATTCTGAATTCAATGCAAACAAAAAACGCTTTAATAATATTACCCATTAGCAACACGTGTCTATGGGACATTGTGACTACAGTCTTAAAGTCTTACAATCTTAATGGTTCCAAATGTAGGGAAACCAGGCAAACGTGAATGTGATATTGGCATGAAAACAACACACACACACACACACACACACACACAAACACACACACACGCGCGCACACACACACACACGCACACACACACACACGCACACACACGCACACACACATACACACACGCGCGCACACACACACACACACGCACACACACACGCACACACACGCACACACACAGGCACACACACACACGCACACACACACACACACGCACACTGACACACGCACACACACACAGACACGCACACACACACACACACACACACACACACACACACACAAGCACACACACACGCACACACACACACACACACACGCACACACACGCACACACACACACACACACACACACACGCACACACACGCACACACACACTCAAACAAGCTTACACACACGCACACGAACACACACACACACGCACACACACTGATACACACACAATCCCACGCGTGTGAGCGCGCATATAAATATACTGATATCATACACACACACACACACACACACACACACACACACATGGCGCTCCCATCTGAGCGACTGTGATGCAATTTCTTTGAAAGAAATCTTCAATCCAAACATGAAAGTCATCATGAATATTTGTATGGGCATAACAAGTTTAAATAAAGTTTGGATACAAGAAACTTTTTTTGTGCACAGCAATACTGGTTGTGCACCGAGGCTCCATTGTCCGAGGCTGTCTTGAAGTTAGGCTACTTAACGATCATTACTTGTTAAATTACTTGATACGTGTTATTAAAAACAAATTGGCTGCCAGTGTGCGCAATCACATAGTCGGTCCAAGATTAATTGTAATCCGCGATAGGAAAAAGCCGTTAAGGGGAAGCAATTTTCTCTACACGCGAATGCCTGAAAAACAGAGTTGAGTACCTTGACTGGCTTTATTCGAACGCCGTCAGAATCACTCTTGGTCTTGCGATTTGTGCAGATCATTGCAATCTTCATTCGGCGTTGCCTTACAATATTTCTGTATAAAGGTTGCAAAATCGTCCAAAAGTAAAGATTGGGTTTCAGAACGCCGAAAGAAACTTTCGGGGATTGCAAAGTGTACCAACGCCAAAGGCAGCGGAGGTGGAACGGACAGAGTGTAAAGGGAAACAATTTCACTCTGCCTGAGCATTCCTTTGAAGACAGAGTTGCGTACCTTTGGTCAAACGCTGTCGGGACAACTTCCCTGACAGTCGTCTTCGCGATCTGTTCTGCTTCTGTCGGTATTGCACCAGAATGTTTTTCAGTAAACGTTGCAATATCTTAAAAAATTCAACCACATTTGGTCTTAATTTCAGTCTGAAAGTTCAAGATAAAGGTATTGAAAAGTTACTTTCTTGAACGTGTCAGTGGGGAGACCATTTTGAAAGCGTAACAGTCTGAAGGAAACATGATTGTGTGAGATGGAGAAAGGGTGAATGAGAGGAGAATGAAAGAGAGTTTTTGGGAAGAGCGGGACATAAGAATGGAGATACGATCTTCTGTTGCTAATGAAAACGAAGACGGTTAGAGAGGGGGGAAGCGTGAAGAGAGCCGGAATAGGAGGAGGGGGAACATCACTGACGTGACTCTGAACATAGAGGTGTTTGTGTGTGTGTATTTGTGTGTGTGTGTGTGTGTGTGTGTGTGTGTGTGTGTTTGTGTGTGTGTCAGTGTTCGTGTGCGTGTGTGTGTATGTGTGTGTGTGTGTGTGTGTGTGCGTGTGCGCGCCGCATGGCGTGCGAACGTGCGCCGTGTGTGTGTGCGTGTGTGTGTGTGTGTGTGTGTGTGCATATTAAACTTAATCTAAAGATAAGGTGTAATTTCAAACCTAAAAGGTGCCTGCAACGGTAAAGCCACAGCCTGTCCATTGAGACTTTGGCAAAATAATCAAATAAGACGAGGTGGGAATATAGGTCTAATTTTTTTCAGAATATAAATTCTGTCGCTTATATGAATGTGTGTGCGTGCGTCAGTGTGTACGTGGAAACGCATGTCTTTTCTTGTGTAAACTTTGCTCATAATTTTCTATGTGCGTGTGTGTGTACGTGGAAACGCATGCCTTCACGTGTGTGTCCATCGATCGGTTGATTCCTGATTGATATACAGTGTACTCTCACTCGACCTGCAGCTGCGTCCACATTTTCTTTCCTTTTGTATTTCTAGCCACCCCTTCCCGTAAAAATCAAAGATCTTCTGCTGCTACGTATAGATACTGTAGCAAGATCAGTATCTCTCATCCTGAACCCAGGTCAAAAATGAGTTACTTCCCTTCGGGTCTCATTCTATCCCTGGCAGGATGCCTTGGTTTTCCTTGTCTGGAGAGGAAATCGATTTGGTTTTTTTACATATTTAGATCTTTTCGAAATGTGTTATGGATATAAGCAGATTCGCGATCTTCGATAATGATTTTTCATGGTGTTGTGTAATTTTTAAATTACAAAGGAATTGACATGTAAGACAGTTCAGCGTTCAAGCGAGCTATTTTTCGCAAACAACTCTAAACATGGCAAAAGTGTCACGTGATAATCGTTTGGTTTCGGCGCTCGCTGGAGCAGACGATTTTTTTCTGTAACCAGTTGACAGCCGTGATGCAACCATATATTACGGTCTCCTTCCGGCAGCAGTCCCAAAATTTCGACTTGTTTTGACCTTAGAACGATGTCTTTATCATAACTGTGAAGAACAGAACGGAGATCACTGTCGAGGTCGGCCAATCTGCAATCATTTTCGTCTCGCGAACACTGCTCGCGAACAACATATGGGAGATAACTCTGTATTCTTGTTATGATAGGAATTTAGCGTCCGGTCAGAGAGACAACTGGCGATAGCCGTGGAGCGATGATTATCAGAATGAGTATCTCTGTGACACGCTGTCTTAGCGTAGCAGTAGATCTTTGGTTCGGCTGACCATCTCAGATCTGGCAAGGTTTTAACCAGGGATAAGACCATCGCTTCACTTGGTCACATACCAACAATCAACTGGGTGTTCTCTGTGTATAGGGGGAACTGTTTTATGAATTGATTTCGTAAAAGCACCAGTGGGTGGGTTTTTTTTATAATTGATTTATCCAAAAAATCCAACTCACCACAACAAGCACTGAGTCAAGCGATTGAATTTTTGGTTTGTGATCAAGTGGAGGGATGGTGTTATTCCTTGTCAAAGACTTTTTTTATTCTCTTTTTTGGAGTTTTTTTGTTTTTTTTAACATGTATAGGCTTTACATTACATTACATCACATAGACAAGGGGACAGTTACAACACATAGGGGGTGGGGGTGGGGGTTGGTGGTCATGGCTTGGTGGTCGCAGTATCAAAAATAGACTATTTTTGTATGAACTCAAATGTTTAGTGTTCTTAGTATGTCTTGGTAGGCTAAGTTCTATTTAATCAGAGTATGTCTGCGTGTGCTTATACCTAGTGATATTGTAAAGCGCATAGTGCTTTTAGTTATGCGCTATAGAAATCTCCTTAATAA
>NC_090252.1:54067590-54180483 GCF_037325665.1 Littorina saxatilis
ATACAGTGGGGGGGGGGGGGGGGAGTACATACTGCTGTATCTGTATATGTAGATGTAGGTGTTTTGTCCTGTTACAGTGGGGGGGGGGGGGGGGTGGAGTACATACTCATGATACTGCTGAATCTGTAGCTGTAAGTGTGGTTTGCACTGTTACAGTTGGGGGATGGGGTGTATGTATACTGATGTATCTGTAGCTGTAGGTGTGTGTATTGCATTGTAACACTTGGGGGGGGGGGGGGGGGTACATACTGATCTATCTGTAGCTGGTGGTGTGTTTTGCACTGATGCACACTTGGGGGGGGGGGGGTGTACATACTGCTGAATCTGTAGCTGTAGGTGTGTTTTGCACAGTAACACTGGGGAGGGGGGGGGTGTACATACTGCTGAATCTGTAGCTGGAGGTGTGTTTTGTACTGTTACACTTGGGGGGGGGGGGGGGGGGGCGGTTGTACATACTGATGTATCTGTAGCTGTAGGTGTGTTATGTACTGTTACAGTAGGGGGGGAGGGGGGGGTTGAACATACTGCCGTATATGTAGCTGTAGGTGTGTTTTGCACACAGGGGGGGGGGGGGGGGGTTGAACATACTGCTGTATCTGTAGCTCTAAGTGTTTTGCACTCTACACGGGGGAAGGCGGTGGAGTGTTGTACATACTGCTGTAGGGAAGTTTTGTACTGTTACATTGGTGGCAGCGGGGGGAGGGGGGGTGTACATAATTCTGAATCTGTAGCTGTAAATGAGTTCTGTACTGTTGCAGTGGGGGGGGGGGGGGGGGGGGTTGTACATACTGCTGTATCTCATAATCTGTAGCTGTAGGTGTGTTTTGCACTGTTACACGGGGGGGGGGGGGGGGGGTTGAACACACTGCTGTATCTGTAGCAGTAGGTGCGATTTGAGCTGTTACAGTTGGGAGGGGGGGGGGGGGGGTGTACATACTGCTGTAGCTGTAGGTGTTTTTTACACTGTTACACTTGGATTGGGGGAGGGTTGTACACACTGCTGTATCTGTAGGTTTGTTTTCCACTGTAACACTGGGGGGAGGGGGGGGGGTTGTACTGCTGTAGCTGTAAGTGAATTTTGCACTGTTACACTTGGGGGGGGGGGGGGGGTGGTACATACTGCTGTATCTGTAGCTGCATGATATACTGCTGTAGTTGTACGGGGAGGGGGGGTACATACTGCTGTAGCTGTTAGTGATTTTTGACTCACATGCGAAGCAAAAGTGAGTCTATGTACTCACCCGAGTCGTCCGTCCGTCCGTCCGGACGTCCGGAAAACTTTAACGTTGGATATTTCTTGGACACTATTCAGTCTATCAGTACCAAATTTGGCAAGATGGTGTATGATGACAAGGCCCCAAAAAACATACATAGCATCTTGACCTTGCTTCAAGGTCAAGGTCGCAGGGGCCATAAATGTGTTCTAAAAAACAGCTATTTTTCACATTTTTGACTCACATGCGAAGCAAAAGTGAGTCTATGTACTCACCCGAGTCGTCCGTCCGTCCGTCCGTCCGTCCGTCCGTCCGGACGTCCGTCCGGAAAACTTTAACGTTGGATATTTCTTGGACGCTATTCAGTCTATCAGTACCAAATTTGGCAAGATGGTGTATGATGACAAGGCCCCCAAAAACATACATAGCATCTTGACCTTGCTTCAAGGTCAAGGTCGCAGGGGCCATAAATGTTGCCTAAAAAACAGCTATTTTTCACATTTTTCCCATTTTCTCTGAAGTTTTTGAGATTCAATACCTCACCTATATATGATATATAGGGCAAAGTAAGCCCCATCTTTTGATACCAGTTTGGTTTACCTTGCTTCAAGGTCAAGGTCACAGGAGCTCTTCAAAGTTGGATTGTATACATATTTTGAAGTGACCTTGACCCTGAACTATGGAAGATAACTGTTTCAAACTTAAAAATTATGTGGGGCACATGTTATGCTTTCATCATGAGACACATTTGGTCACATATGATCAAGGTCAAGGTCACTTTGACCCTTATGAAATGTGACCAAAATAAGGTAGTGAACCACTAAAAGTGACCATATCTCATGGTAGAAAGAGCCAATAAGCACCATTGTACTTCCTATGTCTTGAATTAACAGCTTTGTGTTGCATGACCTTGGATGACCTTGACCTTGGGTCAAGGTCACATGTATTTTGGTAGGAAAAATGTGTAAAGCAGTTCTTAGTGTATGATGTCATTGCTATGTAAGCATGTGAGTCGTATGGGCTTTGCCCTTCTTGTTCACATTTTCTCTGAAGTTTTTGAGATTGAATACCTCACCTATATATGATATATAGGGCAAAGTAAGCCCCATCTTTTGATACCAGTTTGGTTTACCTTGCTTCAAATCAAGGTCAAGGTCACAGGAGCTCTTCAAAGTTGGATTGTATACATATTTTGAAGTGACCTTGACCCTGAACTATGGAAGATAACTGTTTCAAACTTAAAAATTATGTGTGGCACATGTTATGCTTTCATCATGAGACACATTTGGTCACATATGATCAAGGTCAAGGTCACTTTGACCCTTATGAAATGTGACCAAAATAAGGTAGTGAACCACTAAAAGTGACCATATCTCATGGTAGAAAGAGCCAATAAGCACCATTGTACTTCCTATGTCTTGAATTAACAGCTTTGTGTTGCATGACCTTGGATGACCTTGACCTTGGGTCAAGGTCACATGTATTTTGGTAGAAAAAATGTGTAAAGCAGTTCTTAGTATATGATGTCATTGCTAGGTTTAGTTGTTTGACCTTGACCCTGAAGGCCAAGGTCATGTAAAGGTCAAGCATGTGAGTCGTATGGGCTTTGCCCTTCTTGTTTATACTGCTGTAGCTGTACGGGGAGGGGGGGTATACTGCTGTAGCTGTTAGTGATTTTTGCACTGTTACAGGGGGGGGGGGGGGGGTGGAGTACATACTGCTGAATCTGTAGCTGTAAGTGTGGTTTGCACTGTTACACTTGGGGGGTGGGGTGTACATACTGATGTATCTGTAGCTGTAGGTATTGCATTGTAACACTTGGGAGGGGGGGGGGTACATACTGATCTATCTGTAGCTGTAGGCGTGTTTTGTACTGTTACACTTGGGGGGGGGGGCGGTTTGTACATACTGATGTAGCTGTAGGTGTGTTATGTACTGTTACAGTAGGCGGGGAGGGGGGGGGGGGGGGTTGAACATACTGCTGTATCTGTAGGTCTAGGTGTGTTTTGCACTCTACACGGGGGAAGGCGGTTGAGTGTTGTACATACTGCTGTATCTGAAGCTGTAGGTATGTTTTGTACTGTTACAGTGGTGGCAGCGGGGGGAGGGGGATGTACATAATTCTGAATCTATAGCTGTAAATGAGTTTTGTACTGTTACCGTGGTGGGGGGGGGGGGGGGTGTACATACTGCTGTAGCTGTAGGTGTGTTTTGCACTGTTACTAAGGGGGAGGGGAGGTGTACATACTGCTGTAGCTGTAGCTGTAAGTAATGTTTGCACTGTTACACTTGGGGGGTTGTATATACTGCTGAATCTGTTGCTGTAGGTGTGTTTTATACTGTAATACTGAGGGGGGGGGGGTGTATACGGCTGTATCTGTAGCTGTAGGTGTGTTTTGTACTGTTACAGTGAGGGCGGTAGGGGCGGGGGGTTCTACATACTGCTGTATCTGTAGCTGATGTGTTTTGCACTGTTACACTGGGGGGGGGGGGGGGGGGTTGTACACACTGCTGTATCTGTAGGTTTGTTTTCCACTGTAACACTGGGGGGAGGGGGGTTATACTGCTGTAGCTGTAAGTGAATTTTGCACTGTTACACTTGGGGTGGTGGTGGTACATACTGCTGTATCTGTAGCTGCACCCAGCCAGCAAGACATTAGCGGCCGATAGTCGGCCGAACACCCTTCAAAAAGTCGGGCAGGTGACGTCAAAAGATACGACGCGGGTGTTGGCCCGAATAACTTTTGCAAAGAGGCAACGAGGAGGCCGACAGGCGGCCGAACACCTGTACTATGGCGGCACGCATCCGGTCCGATGTTAATCGGCCCGATGGCTTGTTGGACCTGCGGCCCGACACCTTATGCCGACATCGTCCCGATGTCTTCCCGCTGAAATCGATATCTTCCCGATGTCGGCATAAGGTGTCGGACCGCAGGTCAAACAAGTCATCGGGCCGATTAACATCGGACCGGATGTGTGCCGCCATAGTGCAGGTGTTCGGCCGCCTATCGGCCGCCTCGTTGCCTCTTTGCAAAAGTTAGTCGGGCCAACACCCGCGTCGTATGTTTTCACGTCACCGGCCCGACTTTTTGAAGGGTGTTCGGCCGATTATCGGCCGCTAATGTCTTGCTGGCTGGGTTGTGCAGATGGGACATTTCTTTTCTTTCATTTCAATTTTATGAATTATCGGATTTAAGCCAATAGTATATCAACTTACAGAATCAATTCATTAAAATAATCTAACCCTGCAGCAACGATATAGATTCATTTTAATTGTGTATTGTGTACGTGATTGTGTTTCCATTTATTTAAGGTTTATTTATTTTATAATGTGTATTGTTGCTGCTATTAAGATTATTATATTTAAGATTGTAAGGCGCTTAGAACTATTTTAGGATTTGCGCCCAATAAATACCCTTATTATTATTATTATTGTTGGTATGCCGTGTCCAAGTAAAGGAATGGTGTTATAATAATCATGTCCCAGGTGCAGAAAGTAGGCTACTGTGCGATCCACCTTGACATTGGTAAGGCCGACAACATAATTATTTGTTTCCGATGACATAGCTAACAAAAAATTACGGTCGGTAGGTCCGGGTTCTTTGTCTTATTTTGAAGCTTGTTTTTCATTTACACAGACGCACATGGGTTTTTATTGGCAAATGTCTGTAACATCGAACTTTGCTATTTTTTTTCATTTTTTTTTTCAATGGGTTCAAAATTAGTTCTGGGGTACGGAGAGAAAAATGGGGTTTGTCTGGTTTCGGATACAATTTGTTTTTTATTGTGTTTTTTTTTATTGGGGATGGGAGGGAGAGGGGAGGGGGAGGCAAAGGCGAGGCTGTCTGCATTTCCTGCCGATGTTTTTACATCGCTGCAGTGCGAGCTGACATGTACAGCATCACATTAAGCCTCCCCCCACCCCCCCCCCACCCACCCCCCAAAAAAAAAATGTAATCGATTCCCTGACCTGACCTATTTTTGTCTCCTCCCAAGCACTCTTTTTGGACACTTTGCCTTCAGAGCTACGCACAAGACAGGGGAGGAAGGGAACTGAGCAAAGTGAAAATGCATGGTGTCTGAACAATAAATGTGTCACCTAGCTGCATGCACTATTTCTTTCTTCATTGTCAGTGTAATACTATTATTACCCCTCCCCCCCCCCCCCCCCTCTCTCTTTCTCTCTCTCTCTCTCTCTCTCTCTCTCTCTCTCTCTCTCTCTCTCTCTCTCTCTCTCTCTCTCTCCTGGCGTTTGAGTTTTAACTTTTATAGTTTTCTATTTTAGTGTAAATTGGTAGGGTTTCGTGTGTTTGTCGTCCCAAGGACAGATTGTAAGAAAAGGCCCAACCTTAAATCTTTATCCTTGTAAAATAAAGCTCAGTCTCAGTCTCTCTTAGTCTCGGCCGCTCTGACGGGGATAGCCGGACACTGAAACGGCTCTGACGGGGATAGTTTAGGGACACTGACTGAAACAGCTCCGACGGGGATAGTTTAGGGACACTGACTGAAACAGCTCCGACGGGGATAGTTTAGGGACACTGACTGAAACAGCTCCGACGGGGATAGTTTAGGGACACTGACTGAAACAGCTCCGACGGGGATAGTTTAGGGACACTGGAACGGCTCTGACGGGGATAGTTTAGGGACACTGGAACGGCTCTGACGGGGATAGTTTAGGGACACTGTGCTTGCCCTTGAGTAGCTGTAAGATTCTGTGATGGCTTATATAAATTCTGGAGGATGTAATTTTGGTGCTATAAAGAACCGACGCGCTCACAAAACAAAACGAACACTAGAATTGGAAAATTAATTAAAGTTTATTGAATACTTGTCGATGTCATGGTAATCCGGAATCAGCTCATAATATCAATATATAAAAGGCTAAACATAAATCTATGGAGAGGCTAAGTAACCTATATCGGAGCGTGGCGGAAAAACTAAACTAAGTTTAGTTTTGTGAATTAAAGCTAAAATGTGAAGTAGAAAGGACTAGTTTGAGTGAGAGTGCAGAACAGTAGAGTGTGAAGCGTGGAGCATGGAGCGAGAAGCGCGGAGCGGTGAGCGAGAAGCGCGGAGCGAGGTGCGAGAAGCGCGGAGCGGTGGAAACTGATAGAAAAGAAAGAACTAAACTTAGAATTCGAAACATCAAACTAAACATCAAAGATGGACGTCAAAATGGCGGCCGAAACAAGATGGCGGCAAATCAATAAAAAATCACCAAGACAAAAATATGTTAGAAAAACCCTACATAGAATAAACGTAGGACACAGAAACGGAAAGAAGACAAAGAAACGGACAGAAGACACAGAGACGGAAAGAAGACAAAGAAACGGACAGAAGACACAGAGACGAAAAGAAGACACAGAAACGGACAGAAGACAAAGAAACGGACAGAAGACACAGAAACGGACAGAAGACAAAGATTCAAAACGAAAATTACACGAATTCGGTAAATAAAAGAAACATAGTCAGAAATGGATACTCGCCTTTGACAGCATCAATAATCTAAAACAGACTCAAGGCGAGCAACTGAACCTGAACTACAAAATAACTTAAAAACAAAACTGGAGGCTGGCAGAAAACACTGGGCCCCGGAACAGAGCAAAAAAATCTATCTATCCTAAAACATCTTGTTCCGTGAACGGCTTCCCAGTAAGTGACGACGAAAACAGGCTATCCACCACAGAGGTGAACTAAAAATACTGCGCGTTACTACACTATTACTGTTGCAAAACATGCGTCCCGTGCTCTCCGGGGAAAAACTCCATAGGCTGTCCAGCGTGAGCCATACAGGCACATGAAATTAAAATCAGAAAAACGCCGGCCACACTACCTTGTTTATAAATTAGTTCGTTACAATATTTAACGTCATTAAAACAAAACCAAAGTTCGTACCAGGACGCTCATACTTAATAAAGAAAAATAAAAGATAAAGAGCGAGCTAGACCCGCACGCGAACCTACAGAGGTGGTTGCAAAATGGGAACAATTAGGGACAAAAGTGAGAAAAGTGAAAGAAAAGAGGTGAGAAGGAGATCAGAAAAAGGGGAAACCACCACCACGGAAAGTCGCATGCGAGTCAAGCTAGAAACATGACTAAAAAACACAAGCAAAACAAAAAGAATCTAAATACACAGAAGGCTCCTTAGCAGGGGCATTCACATTCCCCCCTCGAAGACATCTTAGTCTTTACAAAAGTCGACATAAAAAATCAACAAAAATCATCGAATACATGCGTGGTTCAAAAACAAAATCCGAAACATTACAGAATCCTTTTGGCATTATCCAAAACGTAGCTGTTCGAAACGCACTCTCATACGTGGTTCAAAATACAAAAAATCCGAAACGTTACAGAATCCTTTCGGCATTATCCAAAACGTAGCTGTTCGAAACGCACTCTCAATGAGTCTCAATCTAAAAAATCACACGTGTTCTTTCAACAAATGTAACATCATATTTCGTCGGTCCGTCACTGTCAACATACCGTGTCAACATTATTCTTACACCTTTACATAAACCGCAACTCAGTATAAAAGACTGTAGTCGCAACCTACAGAAGAATACAAATGAAAAACATCTTCCGTCTTCTTAATCATAAGCACAGGCATCCGCACGCGGGAAGGACTAAACAAACCGATCCATTAAGCGCTTGCCTCTGCCAAGAGCTTTCGTTCCAAAATGCGGAACCAAAAACATATATACAAATGGAGAGAAATCACAAAGTCACAAAATATTTGCATTAAGACGAAATTTTCTCCCCAAATCAAAACAGCGCCACCTGTCAAAAAAGGCGAACGGATTACGTCAGACCAAAACATGCACAAACGGTCTGTCGAAACAGTAACGTTCACTGGAAAAGTCATTGGGTGTCCGGGTCTGCCTTCACCAGCACGGTCAGCTTAGAGATGGGGCGCCAGTAGTAGAAAGTGGAATGGCTCGTCTTCGAGGTGACCTTGACAGTCTTGAGCTTGCAGGTTCGCACGAGTCCATCATCGCTGGGGCGAACCTCCGTCACGAGCCCAAGAGGCCAATCTGCTCTGCATACGGCTTCGTCACGTAGCACGACGACATCTCCGACAGCAACGTTACGTTGGGGAAGAAGCCACTTTCTTCTTCGTTGTGGTCTTCTTCGTTGTGGTCTTCTTCGTACTGGTCTTCTTCGTACTGGTCTTCTTCGTCGTGGTCTTCTTCGTTGTGGTCTGGTCAAAATCCTTTCCATGACATGGAGAGGGTCGGAGATTCTGGGTTCGGCGAGTGTCGTGCGATATACGGAAGCGACTGATTCACCTTCGTACTCGCTGAGACAATGTTCTGTCAGAGACACGTGCATCACGTCATGGACAGACTGTTTTGGCGACACTTGTCCCAGTATCGTCCAACCCAACGGTGTGAGAACGGCGTATGGGTCTCCCTTGATGACTCTCTCTGGCATGAATAGCTCTGCATGATCGTAGCCAATCAACAACCCGGGAGTGCAGCCTTCGAGCAACGGGGGAATCTCGCTGGCAATATGACTCAAATGCTTGATGTTACGAGCGGTCTCTGATGTTGGTATGTTCTCAGTGTCATTGGTGAGATGGTCCGTCGTGTAGAGCGTTTTCATGTTGTGGGAAACATTGGAGTTGAGGGCCTTGACACACAATCCGGTCACTCTCTGACATTCGATATGAGTGTTCTGAGAAGTCATAGTGTTCAGCCTCAATGACGCTGGCTCAGAATGAGTGTTCAGCTTGTCACTCAAAGATTCAGTAACGAAGGAGATGCAAGACATGGTGTCAAGCAGCGCGTATGTCGTATGCTCTACCGTGGGATTCTCTTTCGTCGAAACTCTGACCGGAACAATCATGGTAGCTCTGACTGGTCTGTCTGACTTGTTGGTCGTCGCGAATGCTGATCCAGAGGCAGAAACACGGGCATCTTGACTGATACAGACAAACCTTGAAGAATCTGGCGGTCCCCGGGCATTCCGTTGCTGATTGGGAATCTTCTTCCTGTAGCTAGGCGCTCCATGCAGCATAGTGAGATGTGGGCCTTGGCACTTGTCGCATATCGCCCTGGTAGTGCAGTCTACACTTCTATGGTCAGTCTTTCTGGCACAGGAGAAGCACAAGGACGTTTCGTACATGAAGTGTTTCCTGTCCTCAACGGGAATCTCATCGAACCTCTGGCATCTGAGTAGAGGATGAGAAGAAGAGCTGGTCGGAAAACGAACGGTACAAAAGGGACAGACTTCGTCGCAGTTCGTATTCAGGACAGTTTTCGCGTGATGCTGACAAAGACATTTGTCACACTCTTGACATGCAGATGCAGTAGAACAATCCGTACTGTACGATGTTCTCTTGGGGACTGATGAACTGGCGGTCTGTGAGGTGGAAGAGGCGGCAGATTTGCTGGAGGAGAAAAGGGGCTCGCAAAGGATGTCTGCCTCTGTCTTGATGAAAGCTGACAACTCCTCAAAGGTAGGGTAGCGTTTCTTCTCGTTCTTGGTCTTGTTTACTTTCCGCACCCAGTTTCTGACCAACCAATCTGGAAGCTTGCTCATGAGTGTCTTGTGATAGGCTTGGTCTTCCAGATTCTGTAGCTGGCCTATCACTCGGCTCGCCACAAGGCATTGTCCAAGAAAGTCCGAGAAGGCACGGAGGGCTTGTCCATCTTTGGGTTTGATTACCGGCCATGCATCTAGTTTCTCTCGGAAGGCTCTGGCAACGACGAAAGAACTGCCGAATCTTTCCTCCAGCGTCTGAAGGGCCTGCTGATAGGCCTGGGCATCCCTGATCAGAAAGAGTCCCTTGACCGCATCCTTCGCCGGACCGTCCAAGTACTTCTCCAAGTAGAGGAGCTTTTCCTCTGCAGAAACGCCCTGCCGCTCAATCAAAAGAGTGAATGAGGACCTCCAGAGAGGGTACGTCAAAGGATCTCCTGAAAACGTAGTGGGCTCCTGCGTCGGTAACCTGTTGATCAGGAGAGCCTCAGCTAGAGTACGAGCTAGGGCAGAACCCTCGGAGAGCGCTGGCTGGCCTTGCATCTGAGGAAGGTATGCATCTTGCCCGTAGTAGACGTCTGAAGGGCTCGTGACCGGAGCCTCTTGAAAACCATGCTGTGTATAGTCAGTGTCAGGAGCAAAGCTAGCAGCGTGGTCATATTGCGGCGTTTGCATGGGAGGATGCATGACAGAAGGCCCATATGCAAAGCTTGGCACATAGGTCGGAGACTCTCGGGAGGTCATGGCAGGAAAAGGACCAGGGAAAGGCCCGGGAAAAGGTCTCGCTGATGGATTGAGGGATTTGTGAGGGAAACGGGAAGGCGCGTAGATCTGGCGAGGACGATCTTCGTGGCTTGGAATCTCAGCTTTGACAAACTGAGGCCGAAAGGAGGTCGCGAATTGGCCTCCGACTCTTGTCGTCATCGTGGTGGCTGTAGTCATCGTCGTAGTGGTAGGAGCCGTGGCTGTGACCGCTGCTGGAAGTGGGTGAGAAGCGGAGACAGGTTGAGCAAGGGTCCTGGAGATGCCTCGAAGAGTGTCGCGGATATCCTCGGCGGCCGACTGGAGATGCGAAGGGGCATAAGCCCTGACCTCCGTGGGCTTCTGAAGTGGCGGGAGTCCAGGCTTGGCTGCCGCAGGCTGATGTTGCCCAGAGACGAGGGTGTAGGCTTCCGGCTGGTGACGCGGGCGGGCGTAGGTGTCGGCTGTCGCAGGCTTATATGTATCTTGTGTGTGCTGTGTGTGCCTATCATACCCTACCGCCACATCTCCTATGCTCTCTGTGTGTGTACCTACATGCAGGGGGTTGTGAGTACCTAGGTACCTATCAATGGGGCTGTCACGAGGTAGTTGGGGCATGAATCTTTCTCTAGCCCTTTGCTGGTCTTCTATGTCAGTTTTAATGATCTTAAAAACGTCATGCTCTTCTTGCATCTTGCCTTCTCTCTCCACCCTCTCTAGTGCAGCCTTAACTTCCTTTTCTTTTTTCCTCAAAGCTAACCTTTCATCTTGAGCTTCTCTCTCTAAACGAGCACACTCTCTTTCCAACTCTCTTTCCATCTCTGCCTTCTTCTCAGCAGCCAAAACACGCTCTCTTTCCAACTCTCTTTCCAACTCTCTTTCCATCTCTGCCTTCTTCTCAGCAGCTAAAGCTATGGTCCTAGAAGCCTTCTCCTCTAAAAGCAAAAGAGTCTCTTCTTGTCTGGCCCTTTCATCTGCGACCATTTGCTGGGACCTAAATCTTGCTGCGCTAACCGCCAAAGAAGCATCTAGAGAAACCTCTCTAGCACCTCCAGAAGCGACTGTGGAAGTCAAGTCCGAGCTGGAGGCGTACGGGTCTAACTTGGGAAAGAGTCTGTGATATTGTTCTTTGAGCGTCTCCGTTTGCATGTGCATATCGCTCAGATCCTCTTCTATAGCTACATCACTTTCAGCCACTTGACAAAGCCTCGAGTTCGCTACATTCAGCTTGTTTAGGTGCTCACAGAGGACTATTTTATGAGCTTTAAGGGCTCTTCTTTGGTCTGGTGTCTCCCTAAAAGCTGTGCACAACTCGCTGATCATATTCTTATGAGCTCGGCTTATGGCCCAGTACTTGTCTGACAGTTCCCTCACCTCAGCATTAAGTCTAGCCCTAACAATGGCGGGGCCTCTTTCTTCTCTACTTCGTTGAGCGAGATGCTCTGCACTTGCAGCCTGTTGGGAGGGCTCAGTTCCTAAACCTTCCTGTGTAGGAGAATGTTCAGCTTGAGAGGGAAAGTTATCTGAATTCAAAGTGTCTTGGGTCTGAGTGGGTTCAGCTAGAGACTCTCCCTGAGCGCCATCACGGTCGCCTTCATTCTTACGACTATCAGTGTCCGAAGCAAAATGTTCATCCCTCTCTACCTTCAAAGTGTAAGGGGATAGCTCGGCACTCTCATGAGAAGGTAATTTCTCATCCATACTTTAAGTCAAGTGAAAACGTAGAGGTTAACAAAGACTTGCGAAATATAGAGAAACAAAATTCAAAACGGCACACCTCGGGTCACTCACTAGAGGGGAAGAAAATACGAAATACGAAGTGTGCAATGCTATGGTCAACAAACCTAAAATAATGCCTAAGTTGCTCTGCTCTGGGCCCGACAAAAATAAATTAAAATATTGTTCGCTAGATACGAAACACAGTTCCTTTAAGACAAAAGGTTCATGATCTCTTCACAAGATTCGTAAGGATAAGAAGTTCAAAAGTCAGTGGCCCTAAACACAGGCCTACAAAAGTTCATAAAGTTCTTTGTCGAAAACAATCCAAAATGTTCCAAAAAATATCAGAGTTTCCACTGTGCTTGCCCTTGAGTAGCTGTAAGATTCTGTGATGGCTTATATAAATTCTGGAGGATGTAATTTTGGTGCTATAAAGAACCGACGCGCTCACAAAACAAAACGAACACTAGAATTGGAAAATTAATTAAAGTTTATTGAATACTTGTCGATGTCATGGTAATCCGGAATCAGCTCATAATATCAATATATAAAAGGCTAAACATAAATCTATGGAGAGGCTAAGTAACCTATATCGGAGCGTGGCGGAAAAACTAAACTAAGTTTAGTTTTGTGAATTAAAGCTAAAATGTGAAGTAGAAAGGACTAGTTTGAGTGAGAGTGCAGAACAGTAGAGTGTGAAGCGTGGAGCATGGAGCGAGAAGCGCGGAGCGGTGAGCGAGAAGCGCGGAGCGAGGTGCGAGAAGCGCGGAGCGGTGGAAACTGATAGAAAAGAAAGAACTAAACTTAGAATTCGAAACATCAAACTAAACATCAAAGATGGACGTCAAAATGGCGGCCGAAACAAGATGGCGGCAAATCAATAAAAAATCACCAAGACAAAAATATGTTAGAAAAACCCTACATAGAATAAACGTAGGACACAGAAACGGAAAGAAGACAAAGAAACGGACAGAAGACACAGAGACGGAAAGAAGACAAAGAAACGGACAGAAGACACAGAGACGAAAAGAAGACACAGAAACGGACAGAAGACAAAGAAACGGACAGAAGACACAGAAACGGACAGAAGACAAAGATTCAAAACGAAAATTACACGAATTCGGTAAATAAAAGAAACATAGTCAGAAATGGATACTCGCCTTTGACAGCATCAATAATCTAAAACAGACTCAAGGCGAGCAACTGAACCTGAACTACAAAATAACTTAAAAACAAAACTGGAGGCTGGCAGAAAACACTGGGCCCCGGAACAGAGCAAAAAAATCTATCTATCCTAAAACATCTTGTTCCGTGAACGGCTTCCCAGTAAGTGACGACGAAAACAGGCTATCCACCACAGAGGTGAACTAAAAATACTGCGCGTTACTACACTATTACTGTTGCAAAACATGCGTCCCGTGCTCTCCGGGGAAAAACTCCATAGGCTGTCCAGCGTGAGCCATACAGGCACATGAAATTAAAATCAGAAAAACGCCGGCCACACTACCTTGTTTATAAATTAGTTCGTTACAATATTTAACGTCATTAAAACAAAACCAAAGTTCGTACCAGGACGCTCATACTTAATAAAGAAAAATAAAAGATAAAGAGCGAGCTAGACCCGCACGCGAACCTACAGAGGTGGTTGCAAAATGGGAACAATTAGGGACAAAAGTGAGAAAAGTGAAAGAAAAGAGGTGAGAAGGAGATCAGAAAAAGGGGAAACCACCACCACGGAAAGTCGCATGCGAGTCAAGCTAGAAACATGACTAAAAAACACAAGCAAAACAAAAAGAATCTAAATACACAGAAGGCTCCTTAGCAGGGGCATTCACAGACACTGAAACGGCTCTGACGGGGATAGTTTAGGGACACTGAAACAGCTCTGACGGGGATAGGTTAGGGACACTGAAACGGCTCTGTCGGGGATAGTTTACAGGACACTGAAACAGCTCTGACGGGGATAGTTTAGTGACACTGAAACTCGGCTCTGACGGGGATAGGTTAGGGACACTGAAACGGCTCTGTCGGGGATAGTTTACAGGACACCGAAACTGCTCTGACGGGGATAGTTTAGGGACACTGAAAGTGCAGTGTGTGTTCTAAAGCTGTCACCGTTGCACGTGTTACTCAGCAATGCTGCACTGAGTTTACTTGTCCTGACCGGCCAGTCGGTACACGTACGTCAGTTTAAACTGAACCGGAACTTGATATCCCCTTGCCCCGCCCCCTAAATCAGCCACTCGATCCACTGAGAGACCTTCGGAGGCAACACACTATACGCGCGACCTCTCTCTCTCTCTCTCTCTCTCTCTCTCTGAAACATGTGATAGTATTTTCGAGATCGAATTCTCCGTTTATTGTTCTTTCTCGCTATTTTCGTCTCTGTTTTTTTCCTTGCTGCTATTCTTTTGTTTGTTAGATTTTTTTCGTTTGGGGAGGGGGGGTGGGGTGGCGTTTAGGCCAAAAAAAAAAATTGTCTGTTTAGGGTAACCCGACCGACCCTGTCGATTTGGCGCCGACCCAAAAACTTTTTTTTGATTTCAAAAAAAAAAAAAAAAAAAAAGAGGTAAAAATGCTAAAAAGAGACATTTGGCGTTTCTTTCTCTCCCTTTCTCTCTGTTTTATTTATACGTTAGTTTTGAAACATGTATTCATCAAATATAAGAAGTGAATGTACAGCCAACATAGCATTTACAAACAAACAAACAAACAAAAAAAAAAACAAAAAAAAAACCCTACCTACCTACCGACCCTACTTTTTTTGGTCATGTTACCCTAAACAGACAATTTTTTTTTTTTTGGCCTTAGTGTGTAAGTGCACACGGAGTGTGTGCCGTGTACGTGTGTGTGTCAGTGTGACTACAGTGTATGTCACAGTAGTGTGTGTGTTTTCTTTTGTTTTGCCGGTTATGTTTGACATGTAGGCTTAATTGTATCGTGTCGCTCTTTAGCTTCGGGGTGAGACTGTAACCGGATTTGTTTTTATTGTTCATATATCGCCAATGGACAGTTATGAGTCTCTCTCCCAGTCTCTCTCTCCCAGTCTCAGTCTCTCTCTCAAAATAAAGAATTGTCATTCGTCATTCTCTCTCTCTCTCTCTCTCTCTCTCTCTCTCTCTCTCTCTCTCTCTCTCTCTCTCTCTCTCTCTCTCTCTCTCTCTTTCTCTCTGTCTCAGTGTCTCTCTGTCTATGTCTCTGTCTTAGTGTCTGTCTGTCTCCCTCTGTCTATGCTGTGACTTTTGTACTTTTCTCATCCAAGTTCAAGTAAAAATATATGGGAAACCCCTAAAAAAAAAAAGCATCTATCTCAAATCAAGGTGCGTTCAGTCACGTTACATTTCGCTAGAGAACTGTTGTCCTCAATCACCGGACTGGGGACATTTTCACGTGAGGTCAACTGCTGCGTCATCAAGGCTGCAAAGGCGCAAGGAAGTATACCCATTTCACAAAATACTTTTTAGATCACTATTAAATTGTTTTAATGACTGGGCTACCTTCTCCTTTAAGATAATCTGTAAAATAACCACTTTTCACTCAGAAATGCTGTCTGTGTTCCTGTAGCACGATTCGGTTAGATTATTTTTGTCTAAAACGTGCACATCAATTATAATATAACGCGGCTATGATAAAAAAATGGGTCAGTCACGGTGTCAATAAGTGAATGGCTTGAACGTGGATTCTGATTGGATGGTCTTGTCCAATCAGACTTATCCTTTCAGAAAAGTTGAGTTACTTTTGTCGGCTGCTTACCAGCAGCGTGCAGTCTAAAATGTCTGTCTCTTCTGTGTGAGACTGTTTGTCATCTTCGCACTGTGCGTCACAAGTTTTGAGGTGTATGAGTTTATGTGCGTGCAGGCGAGATGGCAGAGTACATGTCATCGCAGTCCTCATCGTCGGACAGCGAATTTCACAACGAAAACACAGAAGTGTTGTCGTACGAGCATCTGGAGACCATTCCGGATTCAGCCATCTTACGGTCCGGCGAGTTGGTGTCTCTTCAGCTAAACAACAATGACATCTTGCAGCTACCTTCTTCCATTGGATGTTTTTCTAGACTCGTCACACTGGATATTTCCAACAACAGCATGAAAAAGCTGTGTACTGAACTGTGCCAGTTACGCAATTTACGGACGTTCGTGGCTAAAAATAACCAATTGAGCTCTAGTGCGTTGCCAAAAGACTTCGGGTTGCTTCAGAACTTGGAAGTTGTGAACCTCAGTGGTAACCATTTCACAGACCTCGCTCCTCAAATCACAGAACTGTATCGACTCAAGTGCCTCTATCTAGGCAGCAACAGGCTCGTGGAACTTTCAAGTGCTGTCAAACATTTGTTACGGTGAGTTTCAACAGTCTCTCACGCCTCCCCTTTCCCCCCTCCCCTTGTACACGAAACTTAATTAGGATGTTAGCCTAACCCTAACCCTAAGGCTACCAGTAAGTTCGTCACACGGTAGATTCGTCACCCGTGACGAAGTTACCGGCAGGGTGGGTGGCTGTTTATGCTTAGAGCTTATGCTTTCAGATGTTTGATTTGTGGGAGAGATTCAAGATTCACATTTTTTAGAGAGAGAGAGAGACTGACTGAGAGAGAGAGAGAGAGAAAGAGAGAGACTGAGAGAGAGGGAGAGAGACAGAGAGAGAGGGAGAGACTGAGACTGACAGAGAGACAGAGATAGAGAGTATGTGTGTGTGTGTGTGTGTGTGTGTGAAAGAGAGAGACTGAGAGAGATGAATCTCAAACAAATTCCAAATGTCCACACCTAAACAACTTTATTTTCAAATCAGGTACCATCAATTCTGTCATACAAGTGAAGCATACAAAACATGTGTCATTCAACTGAAGCACACTTTCTTACTAACAGTTCACATATATTTTATAATTATAAAGATCGGTCCAGTAGTTTACTCTTAATCGCTCTACACACACACACGCACACACATACACCACGACCCTCGTCTCGATTCCCCCTCTATGTTAAAACATTTAGTGTGGTACAGCGCCATGTAACGACATCACGGCCCTGCCTATGTACACCGTATGTGTACCTGTCGGAATCCACCAGCAACGGATGACCCCTCTTGGTAGCTCTCGGAATGGGAATGACCTCAAACGTGACATCACCCTGATCATTATCATCTATGGCATCTGACACCACAGGCTCGTCAAGCAGGGACGGTTCCTCCTGTTCCATGGGAACAGCAAACGAAGGCTCTGAAGTGTCTGCATCAGTCTCATCATCACCACCACCACCACCCATCATAGTCTCAGGGTGCTGAGACAGGTACAGCTCTGCCAGTGCACCATCTCTATCGGGCTCATCATCACTGTCTGCATCTGACTCATCATCGCCACCAACCCCACCAACTTCCATCTCAGCCTGCTGTGTCAGAGACAGACTGTGCCACTGCCACACAGTCCTGGCATCGCCAGTCCAGTTCAATATCTCCCCTCACGGCACGCCTGTAGGTTGCATGGTCAATACCAATGCCACAGATGCGGTGTTGCCATCTGCCACATGGCCCATCGGCACAGAGCAAGGCCTTAGTCTTGTCTACTGGTGACCGCCACCTGACACACAATGCAATGATGAATCGACTGCAGTATCCATAGCGAATCTGGAGCTGTTATGCCAACTGCCAGTTTGTCCATCATTATATCTAGTGGTCTTGTGTTAATTACGTAGATAACTGGAGTTGAGCAGTTTTCACACAGCACAGTCCGAGCGTTGTTATTTTAAAACGCGAGATCTATTCATTGAGCAGTTCTCAACTAAGCAGTTTTCACTGACACGGCACAGTCCGAGCGTTGTTATTTTAGAGAGAATAAACAATAGAGAGAGAGGAAAAGAGAGAGAGAGAGAGAGAGAGAGAGAGACTGGGGGGGGGAGGTGCAAGGTTGTATTACCATTACATAACGGCCGCGCTCGGACTACTGTGTCGAAGTTACCTGTGGTGAAGTTACCGGGACCGGTGACGAATCTACCGTGTGACGAACTTACTGGTAGCCGTTACAGAACAGCAGTTGTGATTTTAGTGGCTCCTCTTGAATTAGCCCAGTGGCCTGGCATATATATTGCAAGCAGAGCGAACATTTTGAGATCGATTCAGTATGTGGGATGGTGAACCTCACATAAGGCTAGTATATATATCGGATACATGCAGTTGCCGCCGCCCCCCCCCCCCCTCACCGCCCCGCATCAAACTATAAAGCAGAAGCAGAAGCTCTCATGCAGGCCGCCTCCTTCGTTCAGGACTCCGCAGACCCTTGCTACCAAGTTGTCTTCCTCTCGGACGCCCTTTCAGTCCTTCAGGCCCTAGAGAACGACAAACTCCCACAGCTGGCCAAAGCATTACAGATGGTCAGACAAACCAGAAGAGTTGTCCTCCAGTGGATACCAGCACACTGTGGGATACCAGGAAATGAAAGGGCCGATGAGCTGGCAAAAGAAGGAGCCGTGGAAGACCAACCTGAAAACAGTGTCAGCTTTAGTGAGCAGAAGACAATCATCAAGGCATTGATGAGGCCAAGGACAAACAGAGATGACTACTACACAATGTCCAGAGAGCAGCAAGTCAACCTCATCAGACTGCGTACTGGCCACAACAGGCTCAATGCTCACATGAACCGAAAGTTCAAGCTGGCGCCATCACCAACCTGTGCCTGCGGTCAAGAGGACCAAACAGCGGAACACATCTTACAGCGATGTCCCTTACTAGATGAGGAACGAAAAGAAGTGTGGCCGTCACCAACTCCCTTGCAGACCAAACTATACGGCAGTCGACAGGAGTTGGAGAAAACGACAACATTTATCACCAGTGCTGGACTGATTGTGTAACCTCTGCGAACGCCAAGAAGAAGAAGAAGAAGACCGCCCCGCATCCCACTTTTAAGACCTACAAAATCTGAGAAAATCTAGCCTTAACAAGTCTTAAAGGGATAATACTTGAAGAAAAATTAAGGCCTTCCGGTCGCTTTCAAAGTATACACGTTAAGATTCTGCTGAACAAATTATGTTGCCCCACAGAACATAACTAAATGCACGCATAGCTGTTGAACAGCGAATATAATTATGTGTTGCATGTGACTCGGACACATTCTTCAAAGACATGAATCTAGGGGGGGATTTCTTTTTGTAGAAAATGCACATCAAGTTACAAAGATTTTTTAAGGAGTGTTGTAAAATATATCAGCAAGAAAATGGAATTT
The DNA here is from genome assembly GCF_037325665.1 of Littorina saxatilis. Classification (NCBI taxonomy): domain Eukaryota; kingdom Metazoa; phylum Mollusca; class Gastropoda; order Littorinimorpha; family Littorinidae; genus Littorina; species Littorina saxatilis. Next base: position 54,086,956 of record NC_090252.1, read on the forward strand.
TCATCTTCCTCTTCGTTCGTGGGCTGCAACTTCCTCGTACACTCTGACTCATGTTTTTGCGCGAGTCTGCTTTTATTTTGATGTGGTTGGTAGTTTTCCTCCATCATTTAAGCCGTCATACCCTGTTTTCGGGTGGAGGAACATACAAGGCCTTTTTGTCACAGGCACATATTATGTATGGCATACATGTATGTAATGTTGGGGTTTTGTGTCACCAGTTGACAGCCATGTTGCAGAAGCCTCTGCAGGATACATTTTCTTGTCAACAGTTTTTTTGTTAACACCATAATAATGTAGTTGGAGAGAGGATCGAGCTGTGCTGCATTTTTTTTAAACACCTGATTATTGCATTTGCAGTACGTGTTGTTGCAAGACAATAGGTCAGTTAGTCCTGGATTGAAACTGTGCACAGGTCCATTAATGCTCTAGCTGTGTTCCTTAGTGGGAAAAAGTAATGGTCAGAAGGCTTAGAATCCTACATTTGTCCAAACTATTGGACGGTCGACAAGCCAGGGGTCTGGCCAATCCAGGTTTCCCAATTGCTTCGTTTCCGGCCGATTTATGTTGAGCACCTGATGCGCACACAAAATATTGGCGTTCTAGAAATGTCGTCTGCGCAATGATCGCGGCGGCTTTCTTGACCGCCAAGGACGACCGCGCACGTTGTGAGACGTCATTCGTTAGACCTCAATGTGTCCGATAAAGAAAAGTATGCTTCAGTTGCCGCAGACAGGCCTGCAGAGAACAACACTGTCATTTCTTCTTCTTCTGCGTTCATGGGCTGAAACTCCAACGTTTTACCCTGTATAAATTATAACTGGTTTTACCCCACCATGTAAGGCAGCCATACACCTATTTCAGAAGATGCCTGCTTGGTGGTTTTGTGTTTGTGTAACCCAGGATCTTTTCCGTGCATACTTGGTCTTGTACATGTATGCATATAATATATATGAGGGAATAAGGCGCTAGCATGCAGGTCGGCATATAGTTGGCCTGGGAGATTGTATAACATCTCCACCCTTAACCCACCAGGCATGGCAGGAATTTGAACACTCAACCTACCAGTTAGGAGGCGGGCATTTTATTCACTAGGCCATTGCCCCTGGCTAACAGTACTTAACACTGTCATTGACATTACAAAGTGTCTGTGAATCTCAATAAAAAATGTTTATGTATACGTACATGTATAGATCTGCAGTCTGTGCATGTTCACATACAGCACTTAATTATTGATCTGTGCAGACCTGCCAACTGTATGTTAACGCTTTCGGGCTTTCAGCGTACATAGCATGCTACCTTTTGACACAATTGGATCAGCTCGTTACTCCCCCGGCTCGTTACTCCCCCTTGGCCTTGGGGTAAGGGTTAGGGTTAGGAGGAGTAACAAGCCGGGGGAGTAACGAGCCGGGGGAGTAACAAGATGCTCCTGACACAATTACCTACGCTGATACCCCAAGCTAAAAGTTGCTACGCTCAAACAAATAGTCAGAAGCATGCAACAGTTCCTTCTGTCTTGTGAATCATGGTACTCGTTTCTGCTTCTCACTCTGTGTATAGAGGTCAGGAAAACGGTCAGAAAACATTGTCCACTTTTGAAAATTAACACTGCAGGCATGAGACAACAACAAAATCCAAATCGTTACACTTGAGACTTTATCAGGATTGGCACGTCTATACATGTGTGAATGTGATTGTGAATCACTGAATGCCACAAGGCACATTAAACATTATACAGTAGAACCCCCCCCCCCTTTTTAAGACCTCCAAACATCTAAGAAAATCAGGTCTTAAAAAGGAGGGAGTCTTAAAATGGGGGTACACTTACACAGGTTATGAACAAAACGACTGAGAAAACAGGATTTTTAAAGGGAGGGAGTCTTAAAAAGGAGGGAGTCTTAAATGGGGGTTCCACTGTACAGTCTACCGGCCTTTTGCACAGTTGCCAAACATCGCTGTTCTTTTGTTGCACAAAAGCCAGTGAATGTTGCCTTCTCTCAGTTGTCTGTGCAGAGTGCAATGCAACCTAGACAAGGTGAACCCTGTATCTCTACATGTGTAACGCTGATGATCGTGCGGTATTTATAGCGACCTGGATTTGTAACAATCTGGCTGCTCCGTGTCAAGGTCATAGAGGGCTAAAATATCACGTAGCATATATATTAACTCTACCTGTCCCAAGATATGCCAGTTGGTGGTCTAAAGTTCTTTTAAACTAGTCAGTCAGGAGGTCTGAAATGGTGTACAACCACAGGGACACACAGAAACTATACATGTGATACTGATAGCATAAAATAAGGGGGCGTGCAGGTGTGTGTGTCAGGTGTCTGTTTTTGATATTTTGTTCTGACTCTGAGAGGGAGACACAAAACTTCTATAAAAGATGTAACATGTTACATCAAGATTATACTTGCTACCACTGACTATGTGCATTAGTTAGAGTAATTTAGAGAGCAATTCATGTGAACAGAGGACCAAGGGCAATCTCTATCAACTGTTTTGCTTGGGTGTGTATCGCTATCCCTACGTGTTATTTGTGCTACATGTGATTTGTGGTATGTGCCGCTATCACTACGTTGATTAGTGCTACACAAATATTTTTTTCTACGAGTCGCTATCATTTGTTCATAAGCACTACGTGTCGATAGCACTATACATCTTCTAGCGCTATGTGTCATTATCGCTAAGTACTTGTCAATACCACTACTTATTTAATGACGACTCTCTCTTTCTCACTTTCTTTTTTGCTCTCTCGCTCTCACTCCTTCTGTTTTGTGTGTGTAAGGTAAGATTTATAACATAAGAAAGGAACACTTTATTGTCCATTTTCAGAAAACACAAGAATGGACATTTCTTTTGGCGTAACATCGCACAGCGCATAAAATATACTAAAACACAACGATTAATAAGAAAACATAATGAGCAAGTGTCACCAAATAGTTAAACATGAACACGAAATCACTTGTATGTACGCACACACAAAAAAAACACACACACACACACACACACACCAACACACACCAACACACAGAGAAACATCGGTGTATGCATACGGTATCACGAGAGAGAGAGAAAGTGAGAAAGAGAGGGGGGAGAGAGACGAGGAGAGGGAGCGATTGAGAGGTACAGAGAGAGATAACGTATGAGAGAGCTGGAGAAAGAGATAGATAGATAGAGAGCGACACACAGCCAGACCGACAAAACAGCAGACACAAACACACACGCACGCACAGAGAGAAGTATCTGCAGTTTGAACATGTAGTACTTGTAGTGCTATCGACACGTAGCGCTACAGTACATTGGTTTTTCACAAAATAGTGATATGCACGCACAGAGAGAAGTATCTGCAGTTTGAACATGTAGTACTTGTAGTGCTATCGACACGTAGCGCTACAGTACATTGGTTTTTCACAAAATAGTGATATGCACGCACAGAGAGAAGTATCTGCAGTTTGAACATGTAGTACTTGTAGTGCTATCGACACGTAGCGCTACAGTACATTGGTTTTTCACAAAATAGTGATATGCACGCACAGAGAGAAGTGTCTGCAGTTTGAACATGTAGTACTTGTAGTGCTATCGACACGTAGCGCTACAGTACATTGGTTTTTCACAAAATAGTGATATGCACGCACAGAGAGAAGTGTCTGCAGTTTGAACATGTAGTACTTGTAGTGCTATCGACACGTAGCGCTACAGTACATTGGTTTTTCACAAAATAGTGATATGCACGCACAGAGAGAAGTATCTGCAGTTTGAACATGTAGTACTTGTAGTGCTATCGACACGTAGCGCTACAGTACATTGGTTTTTCACAAAATAGTGATATGCACGCACAGAGAGAAGTATCTGCAGTTTGAACATGTAGTACTTGTAGTGCTATCGACACGTAGCGCTACAGTACATTGGTTTTTCACAAAATAGTGATATGCACGCACAGAGAGAAGTATCTGCAGTTTGAACATGTAGTACTTGTAGTGCTATCGACACGTAGCGCTACAGTACATTGGTTTTTCACAAAATAGTGATATGCATGCACAGAGAGAAGTATCTGCAGTTTGAACATGTAGTACTTGTAGTGCTATCGACACGTAGCGCTACAGTACATTGGTTTTTCACAAAATAGTGATATGCACGCACAGAGAGAAGTGTCTGCAGTTTGAACATGTAGTACTTGTAGTGCTATCGACACGTAGCGCTACAGTACATTGGTTTTTCACAAAATAGTGATATGCACGCACAGAGAGAAGTGTCTGCAGTTTGAACATGTAGTACTTGTAGTGCTATCGACACGTAGCGCTACAGTACATTGGTTTTTCACAAAATAGTGATATGCACGCACAGAGAGAAGTATCTGCAGTTTGAACATGTAGTACTTGTAGTGCTATCGACACGTAGCGCTACAGTACATTGGTTTTTCACAAAATAGTGATATGCACGCACAGAGAGAAGTATCTGCAGTTTGAACATGTAGTACTTGTAGTGCTATCGACACGTAGCGCTACAGTACATTGGTTTTTCACAAAATAGTGATATGCACGCACAGAGAGAAGTATCTGCAGTTTGAACATGTAGTACTTGTAGTGCTATCGACACGTAGCGCTACAGTACATTGGTTTTTCACAAAATAGTGATATGCACGCACAGAGAGAAGTATCTGCAGTTTGAACATGTAGTACTTGTAGTGCTATCGACACGTAGTGCTACAGTACATTGGTTTTTCACAAAATAGTGATATGCACGCACAGAGAGAAGTATCTGCAGTTTGAACATGTAGTACTTGTAGTGCTATCGACACGTAGCGCTACAGTACATTGGTTTTTCACAAAATAGTGATATGCACGCACAGAGAGAAGTATCTGCAGTTTGAACATGTAGTATTTGTAGTGCTATCGACACGTAGCGCTACAGTACATTGGTTTTTCACAAAATAGTGATATCGACACGTAGAACTTTCTATTGAGACATAGTGATAATGGCACGTGTGGCACTTCTGTTTTTGGGTGTCGATAGCACTGCAGAAAATAGCGCAAACGATACGTAGCACAAATGACATGTAGCGCTATCACTGCAGGGGCGCACTGGTTAGCTTTGTACCCGAAAGATGTTATTACGATTCAGATTTGAACTGACACAACATTATACATTTTTCACAATTTTCACAATCGTTTTGAAACTGGAAGAAGTGAAGGTTCAACATCGACACTTGTCGGAGGTTGTATTCCCGAACCACCCAGTCCTTTTCTTTTTCTTTTACAGTGGAACCACCTTTTTAAGACCCCCAGAATTCTGAGAAAGCTGTAGGTCTTAAATTAAAGGGAGCCTTAAATTGGGGGTTCCACTGTTACTGTAGCACTAGGAACACACTTAGGCATGACATTCAAATTCCTTTGATAATTTACACACCAAAGTTGTGAGTTTTCCTGCATGGCACTATGATCATTTGGCCTAACTCAGTGTGATACAAAAAAACCGTCTTTTAAAAAAAAAAGTATTTATCAATTAATTGTCACTCATTTCTTGCTGAATTCTATGGCTTGTGTGGATTTGTCAACGTGTTTCTTTTTCTGTTCCAGGCTGGAGGTATTGTACCTTATCCTCTATACCTCCATTTTCAAACTCACCCCTTTTTAAGACGCTAATGTCTCAGGTCCTTACTTTGGCGGTCTTGAAATGAGCGTTCCGCTGTATTTTTAAATATGTTCATTTTTTTCTGCTCCCAGGCTGGAGGTACTGTACCTGGGCGGCAACCAGCTGACAGAGATTCCGGCAGAAGTGGGTCACCTGCACAGCCTGGTGGGATTGAACCTGTCTGACAATCGCCTGCAGTCGCTGCCCCCCACCCTCATCTCCCTGCGTCGTCTGCAGTCGCTCAACCTCCACAACAACCTGCTGCAGACGCTGCCGCCACAGATCGTGTCCCTCAACCTGGTGGAGCTCAGTCTGCGCAAGAACCCGCTAGTCAACCGCTTCGTTCAGGTCGGCTGCACTTCTTTTTTGACTTAATTAAGTACCAGTGGATTCCCGCTGATCATGCTCTCCTGTCTCTAACCCTACCTAAGAGTGCATGTCCAGTGTTGTTCTTAGGCCTCGGTCTTTGGTCAATGACGCAGAGTTTTTTTTATCCAACACATTGTTCTTACCCCTGACCACTTGACAGTTTTGATATTTAGCATTTCTGAAGGTACAATTTTTTTTTAATCAAGCTGGACCTATACAAATTTTTAGTCCAGGTCCGACTAACCTATTAATTATCCTCTTTGAAACAACTTTGCATGTATTGAAGTTTGAACTGACAATATGGTTCAAGGTGGAGATCGAAGATCAAATACAATGTCATCATCATGATTGTCTTGTTCTGCAACAGGACCTTGTGTACAATCCCCCCTCCCTGCTGGAGCTGTCTGGCCGAGTGGTCAAGGTGGAGAAGATCAGATACTGTCGTGATGACCTGCCGCTCAACCTGGTCAGGTACCTCGACTCGGCCCAGCGCTGCGTCAACCCCAAGTGCAAAGGTATTGCTGCTACCACTTTGTTTAGAGAGAAAGATACTATAAAATAATAGTTTATGAAAATTATTGCTGCTACCTGTTCTGTTTAGAGAGAAAGATACGATTTTTATTTTTTTTAATTTTTTTTGTTTGTTTAAGGTAATTCTTTGTGAAAGGTATTGCGGCTACCTAGTGTTATAAGACAAAAATAATGGTTTCTGAAAGGTATTGCTGCTACCTGTTTGTTTAGAGAGAAAGATACGATTTTTTATTTTTATTTTTTGATAATTCTTTGTGAAATGTATTGCTGCTACCTGGTGTTTGTTTAGAGAGGGAGACACTGACACTGATTGTATTGTGTAGGCCAACGACCCATTCACAAACGTGGGGGAAAAATAGATGTAATTAGAGAAAAAGCAGAACAACGTATGCAACAAACATTAAAAAAACCATACATTGCAAATACACACACACAAACAGACCAACACTGTTTGACAGATCCCTGGTATCCCAGAGACTGACTGACTATTTGGGTTTTACGTCCTCTTAGACCAGTTGGCCTATATTGGGACAGGTATTGGTAATGTGCTAAAGATATGGTGTGATACTTTGACTCGAACAAGCTCGCTGTGGCTGTCTTCTTCGACACACCAGCATTGGGTTTGTCTCGTCAAAGTATCGAAATACGATCATGATAATCAGAGACGAGAGATGGTGCATGCGTGTCTTCATGTTTTCCAAGCCCTGAGACTTTCGCTGTGAACTTGGGATCTTTTTCGTGCGCATGTGTGCACACGGGGGTGTTCGGACACCGAAGAGAGTCTGCGCACAGTTGACTCCGAGAAATAAATCTCTCGCCGAACGTGGGGTTCGAACTCAATCCCAGAGAAGGAGAGAGATGAGATAAGATAAGAATTATGTGTTAATGAGAGTAACAGAATAAGCAAACAGGTGCTTTTTTTACATCCAGCCATTGCCCTTGAGAGGGATTAATCTAATGGCCATATATTAAATAAATGGGAAAAAATAAACCAGAAAAAAAAAGAAAAAGAAAAAGTATTATTATCAAGTAATAAAAGTAGCTTTAATCAAGTAGAGAGAGAGAGCGAGGTTTAATGTGATGATGTGCTTCTGACAAAACAATGTTTTTGTTCCTATGACAATTGGACGAATAGATAATTAGTCCAGGTGTAACGGACTTATTCAAGTTATTATCCTCTGGGAATAACTCTGTGTGTGTGTGGGTGCTTTTGTGTGTTTTAAATGTGATTATCACAGCAATTTATTTTGCGATATTTTTCCATAGATATTTCAGTGCTTGAAGTGTTGTCCTTTGAGAGTGTGGCGAGGTATTTGTGTATTTGATTGATGAGAATACATGTGTGTGCATGTTCATTTTACTGGCAGAAGTGCTAGCATTGTTTAAGCCTGTCGAAGTATTATTCGCGAAGCTAGCGGTTCAGAGCTTAAAGCATTGAATTTATATTTGATTCATGAGAATATGCGTGTTTGTGTGTTCATTTTACTGGCAGAAGTGCTAGCATTGTTTAAGCCTGTCGAAGTATTATTCACGAAGCTAGCGGTTCAGAGCTTTAGCACTGAATTTTTAGTTTAAATGACTTCGCGAAATCGACTTCGGGCTCGATTAACAGGGGTGGGACTTTTCCGCTATTTCACGGATTTCCGCGGACACAACTTACGAATTCCGCTGGAGTAATCTATTTTTTCGCGTCCCATTTCATCACAGTATTTATAACTTGTTGACTGAATGATATGGAGAGAAGTGAAGATGGAACAGAACACTGGAGGCTTGAGAGTTAAATTGTGCTTCAATGCATTGGGGCGTCACTTGGATCATACTATTGCCAGTATTGGATTATGGATACATGGTTCATTACGTAAATATGCACCATTACAATGTTACCATGGTTGTGTGAAAGTGTGTGTGTGTTTTTTTTTGTTTTTTTTTTCTCCGAGTGTGGAGAATGTCTTTTTTACCCGATCCAAACGGGTTGAATTTTAGTCTCAGAATGCACCAGATTGCACAGATTTTAATGTACCATTTAAAAAAAAATCGGGGGCATCCCCGAATCCCCCCTAAAAAAAAGGGATTTCCTCTTTTTTTCATCACAAGAGAGTCCCACCCCTGATTAAGGACTGAGTTGACAACATTCCTCACACCCTGTACATGATTGTTCCAGGTGTTTACTTCACATCACGGGTGGAGCACGTCAAGTTTGTGGATTTTTGCGGCAAGTACCGCCTGCCGCTGTTGCAGTACCTGTGTTCCCCCACCTGTACCACCACCGAACCCAGCTTCTGCGGCTCCGACAGCGACACGGAGGATGAGGACAGCGCAAGGGAGAGAATGCGACGAGTCTTGCTGGGATGAGTTGTCTGCCCCTTCACGACAGTTTTGCGAGTGTGTGTGTGTGTGTGGTGTATCGGACAGTCGGCCCTGTGCGACTGTGGAGAGGCGGACCAGACATTGCTGCTCTTCCTGCAGACTTGCCAACCGATATAGATACATGTACAACCATCACTGAACGCTGAAGAAGAAGAAGTGTGTGTGATTATAATATAGCATTTGACATAACAGTGTTCCCTGTTATAATAAGGTTAGAAACTCTGGTTTTTAACCTTGGACTGAAAAGTGAGAAAAAAAGACGGAAAGTTTATGATGTGATAATAACAGAATACTTATTAGGTTTCAAAATTGGTGAGCCTTTTTGTTGAGCTAAGGGGCATAGTGTTCACTAAGCGGACTCACGTGATGGCGGACACACAAGCACGGTGAAAGTAGTGAGCTTTCAACGCCTGCTGGTCTGTGCGTTAAACATGTCTCTGACCTAAGGACAGCACAGCAAGTGACCTTTGGCTGTTATCACTGACATCACCTTGCTAAAATGACCTAAGGTTCGCAACTTTATGCAGAAGCACTCATTAGGCCCCCCCAAAAAAATAGTCTGTTTACGGTAACCCGCCCGACCCTATTTTTTTCGCGCAACCCTAGACTTTTTTTGGCATTTGGGGGAAAAAACAAAACAAAAAACAAACGTAAAAATATGGTTTTTTGGGGGGAAAAAAATCTTGACCTACCGACCCTATTTTTTTGGCCTATGTTACCGTAAACAGACCTTTTTTTTTTTTTGCCTTAGATGTCTCCAACTGAGGGAAGCATTGCAATTGCACTTTGGCCGTTATCACTGACATCACCTTGATACAATGAGCGAAGGGTCACCAACTCTTAGTCTTAGCAGAAAGACTCATGAGATGTAGTTTTGGGTTGACAGAAAATGGATTTGTGCTGTGATAGTAGTGTCAGTGCATTATATACTGTTCAAAAAAAGAAACGCATAGCTTGTAATATTTGGTTAAATTAGTTATATGGCTACAAGGATATCCACCAAACTGCAGAAAATGTTTATCTGGTCGTCGACCTTTCGTCCATTGCCACAAGTGAGCTCTGCACGTGACGCATGCGTTATCAGTGGCTACAATGTCAAAATTGCTCATTTGGCATGACCACTCGTCATGCTTCAGTGTAATCTCGTGAAACTCGGGGAATATTGAGCTCTCACCATGTCTTCCAAAACCCATAAAAGCGGATTGTTCGCCACAAAGACATCAGACGACAATTCAGCGACGAAAGATGGCCCGATTGAGCAGAGAAGACCGCAAAATTGCATTGGGTCGTTTACAAGCAGGTCAAAGTGCAATCGCCAGGCACTTCCACGTGTCCCAGAGCACCATCAGTAGACTGTGGGTCAGGTTTCAAGCCACTGGCTCCGTTGCTGACTTGCCACGAGCGGGAAGACCAAGGGCAACAACTGCTGCTCACGACCGCTTCATACGGCTCCGCCACCTCCGGAATCGTTTCCTGTCGGCCTCATCTTCTGTCCAGGCTCTCCCCGGGCCACACCGATTATCGGACCAGACCGTGCGGAACCGCCTGCATGAAGCTGGTTTGAGAGCTCGCAGACCTCACAGAGGAGCTGTCCTCACCCGCCGCCATCGCCAGAACCGAGTGCAGTGGGGCAACCAGCACCTTCGCTGGACCGTCCGGAATCACTGGAGACACGTGTGGTTCAGTGACGAGTCCTACTTCCTGCTCCAGCGACATGATGGTCGGAGGAGGGTCTACCGGAGAGTAAACGAACGTTACGCGCCCAACTGTGTGGATGAGGCACCCGTACATGGTGGTGGAGGCGTCATGGTGTGGGGGGCGATCAATACCGCTGGAAGGAGCACCCTGGTGCACGTCCAAGGGCGCATAACTGCCCAGCGATACGTGGAGGAAATTCTGCGCCCACACGCCCTTCCTCTTCTGGCTGACCAGGATGCCATATTCCAGCAGGACAACGCTCGCCCGCACACAGCACGACTCACCACCCAGTTCCTCACCGACCACCATGTCCAGGTGCTTCCCTGGCCATTCATGTCGCCAGACATGAACCCGATAGAACACCTCTGGGATGAATTGGACAGACGTGTGCGCAGGCGAGAAGAAGCGCCGGCAAATCACCGCGATCTATTGCAGGCACTTCAGGAGGAGTGGGACACCATCCCACAGCAAGATATCCGGCATTTGATCCAGTCCATGCCCAGAAGGTGCCGGGCAGTTGTTGCTGCTCAAGGCAGTCACACCCCCTACTGCCTTGACAGCCTCGGCACCCAATCGTATTGATTGACTGATTGATTTGAAGATTCAAATGAACTGTGTGTGCATTTAACTGTGTCCATACCAAATTTCAAACAAATAATCTAAATATTGGATTTTCTGTTAATTTTTTCGAAAAATAAAACAAATTTGGCAAGTAGCAACTATGCGTTTCTTTTTTTGAACAGTATAGATGCCAGAACTGGTACTATTACCTCCCCTGCTTGGTTTCACAAGTGGGATCTTATGAAGTTAAGCTTGCTGTGGCTTATCTGGCTTCATTGTAGACCTACAGGAATGGTTGATGTTATGACTATCTGGATTTAGAAAACTGAATGGATTAAATCTTGTTTCTGCTGAGACACCATGTGAAATTTGTGAATCAGACAATTATTCAAAGTTTTTTTGTTATTTTTTATTTTGTTTTAAAAATGAAGTGTGCAGGCGTATGTGAGAGAGAGAGAGAGAGAGAGAGAGAGAGAGAGAGAGAGAGAGAGAGAGAGAGAGAGAGAGAGAGAGAGAGAGAGAGAGAGAGAGAGAGAGAGATTTTAAATACTTGGTGACCTGTAGGATTATTTTATCTTGATTTGATTCCATTGTGAAGTGGTCTTATCTCATTTCTCTGTTACATGAAATCTTGGCTGTGAATGAAGCTGCTGATTGGAGCTTAATTTTGTTATGTTGATTCTTCCATGTATATGGATATATAGCATTGATTGTTTGTAATATTTTCTTTCTTTCTCTTTCTTTGAATATCTGCAGGAATTCAAACCTGTCTACTTAGTCTTTAAAGTAGCAGTGTTGTTCCCATGCCTCGGTCTTTGCATTTTTTTGTTGATCCGACGCATTGTTCTGACCCAAGGCCAGTCAATGTATACAGTTTTGACACACAGGATGTCTTTTGACACCACAATTTTTTTCGTGGCCAGGACATTTTGACCGATATAAATTTTAAATCCATGCAGGTCTAACTGACCTGTTGTCTTCCTTGTCTGGGAACAACACTGAAGTAGTTTGAAAGTGGTTGTGAGAACTGGGGTAAGAGTCAGTTATCAAGGGAGATAACAAATGACATCTTGTCCTACAATCAAGTCATTTCGTTTTGTGACGATTTTAATTACCCACCTCACTCTGGTTGCCATACCCATACAGTGGAACCCCCCTTTTTAAGACCTCCCCCTTTTTAAGACCTTGTTTTCTCAGACTTTCTGTTCATAACCTCTGTAAAATGACCCCCATTTTAAGACTCCCTCCTTTTTGAGTCACTTGAGAAAAAGTGACTATGTAATCGGTCAGTGTTAGTCTGTCCGGCCGGCCGGCCGGCCATCTGGCCGGCCGGCCGGCCGTAGACACCACCTTAACGTTGGACTTTTCTCGGAAACTATCAAAGCGATCGGGCTCATATTTTGTTTAGTCGTGACCTCCAATGACCTCTACACTTTAACGATGGTTTCGTTGACCTTTGACCTTTTTTAAGGTCACAGGTCAGCGTCAAAGGAAAAATTAGACATTTTATATCTTTGACAAAGTTCATCGGATGTGATTGAAACTTTGTAGGATTATTCTTTACATCAAAGTATTTACATCTGTAGCCTTTTACGAACGTTATCAGAAAAACAAGGGAGATAACTAGCCTTTTCTGTTCGGCAACACACAACTTAACGTTGGGCTTTTCTCGGAAACTATAAAAGTGACCGGGCTCAAATTTTATGTGAACGTGACTCATTGTGTTGTGAATAGCAATTTCTTCCTGTCCATCTGATGCCTCATATAATATTCAGAACTGCGAAAGTGACTCGATCGAGCGTTTGCTCTTCTTGTTAAGACCCGATTTTCTCAGACTTATGGAGGTCTTTAACGGGGGTTCCACTGTAGTATGTACCATGTGTTGACCGTTTGTCACATGAAAGACATTGTTCTTTTAATTTAAGATTAAGTCATATTAACTGATTTCATGTTTTGGTTAAAATGGAAGGAGAAAGAAGATTGGGGAGTGATTTTGGTACCCCCCGCGGGTTAGGGGGAAGAATTTACCCGATGCTCCCCAGCATGTCATAAGAGGCGACTAACGGATTCTGTTTCTCCTTTTATCCTTGTTAAGTGTTTCTTGTATAGAATATAGTCAATGTTTGTAAAGATTTTAGTCGAGCGATATGTAAGAAATGTTAAGTCCTTTGTACTGGAAACTTGCATTCTCCCAGTAAGGTAATATATTGTACTACGTTGCAAGCCCCTGGAGCAATTTTTTGATTAGTGCTTTTGTGAACAAGAAACAATTAACAAGTGGCTCTATCCCATCTCCCCCCCTTTTCCCGTCGCGATATAACCTTCGTGGTTGAAAACGACGTTAAAAACCAAATAAAGAAAGAAAGAAAAGTGATTTTGGTGCTAGGAGAATAACTTAATTAATGAAGCATTTTGCTTTTTGGTTTAAACGTTTTCAACACATTCTAGACTTTGATTTATTATGTCCTTGGTCACACTCTGAAAACTGTGGCCTTAAAGTGCCTGTATGATTATATTCAATGGCAAGATACCGTGTAGACTGATTAAGAAGTGATATTTGAGTGATGGTTTTGCTTGGCATTAACGGCACTATGCAGCTGAATACCTGCTATGATGTGCTCTCGTTCTCTCATTTTTGGTATTTTTTACTGTTTGGTTGCATGTTTTGTTTTTGGAATCTGCCAACAATAAGCTTGTTTTCTTTCTTTTTACATTTAGTCAAGTTTTGACTAAATGTTTTAACGTAGAGGGGGAATCGAGACGAGGGTCGTGGTGTATGTGCGTGCGTGTGTGTGTGTGTGTGTCTGTCTGTGTGTGTGTGTAGAGCGATTCAGACTAAACTACTGGACCGATCTTTATGAAATTTGACATGAGAGTTCCTGGGTATGAAATCCCCATACGTTTTTTTCATTTTTTTGATAAACGTCTTTGATGACGTCATATCCGGCTTTTCGTGAAAGTTGAGGCGGCACTGTCACGCCCTCATTTTTCAACCAAATTGGGTGAAATTTTTGTCAAGTAATCTTCGACGAAGCCCGGACTTCGGTATTGCATTTCAGCTGGGTGGCTTAAAAATTACTTGATGACTTTGATCATTAAAAAACTAAAAATTGTAAAAAAATATTTGTTTTATAAAACGATCCAAATTTACATTCATCTTATGCTCCATCATTTGCTGATTCCAAAAACATATAAATATGTTATATTTGGATTAAAAACAAGCTCTGAAAATTAAATATATATAAAAATTAATATGAAAATTAAATTTTCGAAATCAATTTAAAAACACTTTCATCTTATTCCTTGTCGGTTCCTGATTCCAAAACCATATAGATATGATATGTTTGGATTAAAAACACGTTCAGAAAGTTAAAACAAAGAGAGGTACAGAAAAGCGTGCTATCCTTCTCAGCGCAAGTACTACCCCGCTCTTCTTGTCAATTTCACTGCCTTTGCCGTGAGCGGTGGACTGACGATGCTACGAGTATACGGTCTTGCTGCGTTGCATTGCGTTCAGTTTCATTCTGTGAGTTCGACAGCTACTTGAATAAATGTTGTATTTTCGCCTTACGCGACTTGTTTCTTTATACTCTTTGCATTTTTATTGTGTAATGTTCCCATCTCCCCCCCCCCCCCCCCCCCCCCCCTTTCCCCGTGGCGATATAACCTTGAATGGCTGAAAACGACGTTAAACACTAAATAAAGAAAGAAAGAAAGAAAGATTGTGTAATGTAAATGTCCTGTGCATATGTGCTACGTCAAAACATTATTGGATTGTTGGAAGTTTTTGCTTGTCACGGTTTTGTTTTGACAAAAATGTGTTTAAAAAAATGTATATGAATTAGCTGCCAAGAAGAGAATTAATTGGCAACATGGCATTTACACCTCAGCATTATAAAGACTATTATGCAATGATAATTATGTATGTTGTTTTTAATCAGTTGATGATTCAAATGATGACGTTTTTGCTGAAACTTGTGGCCTTATTTTAAACCCAAAATAAGTTGCTATTGTTTAATATGTCCTCCAAAAAATCTGTGAAAATCAAATCTTAAATTAAAAAGGATGAAAATGGGCGTAAATTTAGAGCGGTGAAGAACAGAAGGTCTGAAAAATCACAGTCTTTAAAGGAGGGAAGTCTTAGCGAACGAGAAGAAGGAGAAAAGGGGGGGGGGGGGGGGGGTGTGTGTCTTTAATTGGTGGATTTTTGTGTGTCTCGCGGTAGTTGGAGGAGCGAGAGCCGCTATGTTGTGTTTTCGTCTGCTCCGCTCGTAAGTTTTGCAATGAAAATTGGTGAGCATGTGAATTGTGATTGTAAATAGAGTTTGTTACTGTTAGAGTGCCATAGAGAATGAGAGCTTGCCGCGGTCATCCTGTTTTGAGAATGAAAGTTGCTTGTCCTTTTCAAATTCCAATACCGTATTTGACGGACTACAAGCCGCGACTTTTTTTTCAAAAGTAATCGCATTGCGGCTTATAAAAAGATGCGGCTAAAACGTTACCTAAACTTGAATAGCATTCACCTAATGGAAGTCGCTGCAGATTTTTATTTCGCTCGATTAGCGATTACCGGTACTTTATTAGCTCTCTACTCAAGACTCGGCGCTTTTCTCTTTCTTTCGCGAATCTTCGTTTGTCAACAAGTCGTCATGACAAGATAGCATACAGAGAAACACCGGATGTATCAGGATCTTGCGCGCGCGAGATTTCGTTTTTTTTGTGTCTCGCGATAGTTGGAGGAGCGAGAGCCGTCATGTTGTGTTTTCGTCTGCTCGAAATGTGCGCAAAAGTCGTAAATCATCCCAAAAAAGCTTATTCCGGACGGGACTACATGTGTGTGTTGGTTACAAATTGTGTGTGTGATATTTTTCTTCAAACTTTTTCACTTTTTTTCTTTGTTTCACTTGTTTATTCTCGGAGCCGATTTCGCCAAATACCGTACTTTCGTTTGCCTGGTTGTTTTGATTGATTGACACGATCTGATTATATTTTTTTCGAAGGCGGCTAATATAGTGACGCGGCCTATACGTGGCTCGTCCCAATTTTTTTTTTAAAGTCGGGGGTGCGGCTTATAAAACGGTGCGTCTTGTAATCCGTCAAATACGGTAGGTCAAGTTTGTTTCTAACTCATAGATGCATTTTCATGCAGTCAGCAGTGTCTTCTCAGGCCTCTGTCTTCCGTCAATGATGCATACATACTATTTTATCTGACGTATTTTGTACTAATCTTTCTGTGTAAACAATCATGTAAACCACCACAGATGTGTATCAATCTTTTACACAGGAAAGATTCGTATCTGAAAACAACAAAAAGTTGAATACTGGTACTTAGTAGCTGGCAGTAGCTGGTTTGAAGGTAATGTTGAACTTTAGTGGTGTAAATTCAATGCTCACAGTCCAGTGGAATTATCCAGTTTTATTTGATACAAGTCACTTTTATCAAAGCAAAGGTTAATTCTTGTGAATTTAATTGACCGAATGAGCTTCAGAATTGTGTATTTTATCTAGGAAAACACATATATGTCCCTCTGCCACATTTGTCTTCCTTTGCTTGTCACTTTTGTTCTCAAAATGACAGCGCTGATATTTTCCTTCTAAACCCCATGTAAATAAAACACATCTGTACAGTTCATTCCGTAACAGTTCAATGGCAACAAGAGCAAGTTCTGCCAGTTCAGAGGCTTAGATTGGAGTATTGTCCTGTTTAAAGCGATGGCTGTACGGGATGTGTGGTGTGGCACAGTGTGTGTGTGTGTGTCTGTCTGTCTGTGTGTCTGTGTCTGTGTCTGTGTTTTTTAAAGTTGAGATTTTCCTCTCTTGATTGTACATGATTTATTGTGCGTTTTTTTTATCTATCTGCATGGTATTGTCCATTTAGTGGCTAATGTGTGGTTGTAAGTTAATTGTTACGTTATTTTGCTGGAATGTAGGTGTATTTGATGTTATGTTAAATAGTAACATGAATAGTGATATGAATGCTGTTTTTATATTTAGTCAAGTTTTGACTAAATATTTTAACATCGAGGGGGAATCGAAACGAGGGTCGTGGTGTATGTGCGTGTGTGTGTGTAGAGCGATTCAGACTAAACTACTGGACCGATCTTTATGAAATTTGACATGAGAGTTCCTGGGTATGAAATCCCCGAACGTTTTTTTCATTTTTTTGATAAATGTCTTTGATGACGTCATATCCGGCTTTTCGTGAAAGTTGAGGCGGCACTGTCACGCCCTCATTTTTCAACCAAATTGGTTGAAATTTTGGTCAAGTAATCTTCGACGAAGCCCGGACTTCGGTATTGCATTTCAGCTTGGTGGCTTAAAAATTAATTAATTACTTTGGTCATTAAAAATCGGAAAATTGTAAAAAAAAATAAAAATTTATAAAACGATCCAAATTTACGTTTATCTTATTCTCCATCATTTGCTGATTCCAAAAACATATAAATATGTTATATTCGGATTAAAAACAAGCTCTGAAAATTAAATATATAAAAATTATTATCAACATTTTTTTTTCGAAATCAATTTAAAAACACTTTCATCTTATTCCTTGTCGGTTCCTGATTCCAAAAATATATAGATATGATATGTTTGGATTAAAAACACGCTCAGAAAGTTAAAACGAAGAGAGGTACAGAAAAGCGTGCTATCCTTCTCAGCGCAACGAATACCCCGCTCTTCTTGTCAATTCCACGGGCACTGCCTTTGCCACGGGCGGTGGAGTGACGATGCTACGAGTATACGGTCTTGCTGCGTTGCGTTGCGTTCAGTTTCATTCTGTGAGTTCGACAGCTACTTGACTAAATATTGTATTTTCGCCTTACGCGACTTGTTATATGTTATACTCTTACTTTCTCCCAAGCGCAAGACAAATTCTTCTATGAAAATTGAAGCCAATAAAATTTGAGTTGAGTTGAGTAGTACGTTATTATTCATAGTTAATATGTAAAAGCGCGGAGAGCATAGATTACTGTGGTTCGCGCTATATAAGCTGTCATTGTTATTATTATTAAGTTAATGGCATTAGATTGCAGTAGAAGAACTTCCCTGAATTTATAACCTTAAAGTTCAACATTACACATTTGAAATGCTTTGTGGTATTATATTCAAGTAATATTAAATGTGTTACTTACGCTGATGGGGTCTATGTCGACCAAAAGAGTGGGATTCCCTGTAGGTGGAGTTGCTGTAGGTGGATTCCCTGTATACAGGGAATACCACAGGGTGTAGTTCCTGTAGCGTTTCGCTGATATCGCTGTTTTTCGATCTTTTTTGATATTTCTTAGAAATTCGAGTATGGTTTGCAAGTTTTATTGAAAAACTCCACGCTGTATACTGGGAATCCTCTTACAGGAACTCCGCCTACAGGGAATCCCACTCTTTTGGTCGACATAGACCCCATCAGCGTTACTTACTGGTAGTGGCTGTTTTACCTGAAAGACATTGCCCCATTCCCACAGCAAACTTGCAGTCCTCTGCAAAGTTATCTCCCTTTTATGACTAGTCACAGAAGTGGTCTTATTTTTTTGCTTCTCAGGTAAATCGCCTTCCTGGGCTCAAGTCAAATGTGTGGTTGTGAACCAGATATAGCAATATATAAATGTGTGCTTGAATTTTGGCCTTGAATGTTTTGACTGTGTTAAGGTTTGTTGATATGCAGTTTATTGTGTGTTTTTATTCATAGTTAAAGATTTAAAGCGCGGAGAGCACAATTCTTTGGGGTTCACATTATATAAGCTGTCCTGATTAATATAATTTCTTTATAAAAAAGTATGCATTAAACTCTATAGCGTGAGAGTTTCCAGGTCGATACTGTCTTATGAGTTACTGTTGTACGATTTTGTTTAAGTGACCCAGTTATACTTTTCATTTGGCTGCTAATGTGCATTAACTGTGTTTTGTGTCTTTGCCAGTGTTCATTGATCTTTATACATACCTTGAATTAAATTACATATCTTACCCAACTCACATATAGCAATTAACCCATAGTTCAGTGCTGATACCGCTGTACGCGTCCCCTTAGCAACAAGGAAGACGCCTCTAAAAAAGAGTGACCGAGACCCGTAAGGGTATCCAGGCCAGCCCGTAAGGGAGGCTGCCTTCCATATGCGCGCGCATATGCCGCCATCTTGTCATTCTACTCTCAGCGCTCAGTGGAGCTGGTCGCTTTTGGTACGCTCCGGCTGTGTTTCAGCCTACTTGCTTGGTCTTCCAGACCTGGTTTGTGTTCCCCTTGGTGTCTTCTTGTCTCCGGACTTCGCATTTGCTGTTGAGGTGAGATCTTTCCATTTTTTACCTGAATTTTGGCGGCATTGTTGGCTTGTTTTCGGACTTACAAAATTTTTTCCAAATTTGTTTGTGAGTTGTTTTCATCATGGCCGACAATGCGGACGGGAAGAGGTCAACATCTAAACATGTAGCTGCTTCGCCCTCTCCTGTTAAGAAAAGTTCTAGAAGTTCTAGAAGTTCTAAATCGCACGGCGATACGCCCGTGTCTCTTTCGGGTTCAGAATCCAAAAAATGTAGTGATGTTGTTGTTGGCGTGCCCGGAGTTTCCGGTTCGTCGGCTAAACCTACGGAGAAGCCCGTGCTCGGGGTTAAGCATGTTGTAGGGGATGTCTCGCCTGTAGGTTCTGGGCTTGCATCTGCGGATTTTGCTTCTTTGCTTTTGACATTAAGCTCACAGGTTTCGGCCTTAGCGGCTGAAGTTTCGTCAACTAAGGCGGAGCTACGTGCGCTGCCGGCAGGTGTCGGGGGTACGTCGTCGCTGGCCAGTGTGCGTTTGCCTCCCTCTGCTACTGTTACGAGGGCGGACGTGCATGCGTCTCAGGATGGGATCTCTCAGGCTCCTGTTGGGTCTCCGGCCGGTGTCCGTTCTTCTTCACAAGGTATGTGTACTCCACGTGAGCGTTGTCTTGAGGGAGTAGCCTCGGGTCTAATCCCAGGTGAAAGTTCTGAAACACTGGCTGATATCCACCGCTTAGTCGGGGTGTCAGTGGGTGCTAAGGGCCCTGACAAGCGAACAGATGTTCCTATTCTTCCCGCCTCGTCAGTAGACTGTGGTCAGGTTGAAAGGCATCTGCTTCCGCCCAGGGGGCAGGAAGTTGGTGGTAGTATGGCTGGCTCTGGACTTGACTCTGTTAGTCAGTACGGGGACCAGCCTCCGGAGTGCACGGAAGGGCACGAAGACTACCTGGATGACGGTGCCGCCTCTCAGGCTGAAGGTGCTGGATTCTTTTTGCCACGGCAGCTGCCAGATGCGGTGGCTCTGGCGGCTGGAGTGGCTTCGAAATATCTCGAGGAGGAGGTGGCGGTGAACAAATCTCAGTTTGTCCATCCTCCTTCTGCCTTAGGGGATTTCAGGAGTGCTAAGGAACCGAAAAGTTCGTTCCGATTCCGGGAGTCCCCCTCTGTGGCGGTCGAGATGTCGAAGGTTTTTGCGAAAGGTCGAGCTATGTCCGATGCCTTTCCGCTGTTGTCACAGCATGGGGAGGCGCCGGAGGTGG
The DNA here is from genome assembly GCF_037325665.1 of Littorina saxatilis. Taxonomy (NCBI): domain Eukaryota; kingdom Metazoa; phylum Mollusca; class Gastropoda; order Littorinimorpha; family Littorinidae; genus Littorina; species Littorina saxatilis. The sequence goes on from NC_090252.1 coordinate 54,107,616, forward strand.
TGGGCCCCTGGTTGGCTAAAGCGGGACAACACGTTCCTTGTTCTGCGCTCTCAAAGAGCTCTAAACTGTTGGTTCGTCCCGTCGCTCTACTTGACTCTTTTGCTTTGCCGAGATCAGTTCTACCGGTGACTCCGGAACTGCTTTCTCTGCGGGAGGACGGGTATGCCAGGGATAGAGTAGTCCCTTACACGGAGTCTGCTCTTCAGGCTTTGGAGGAGACGGGTAGATCTCTGCTCGAGTTGGGTTCCGTCTCTAGTTCTCTCCAACGCTCTTTGTCTAGGTCTATCGCTTCATCGTTAGACCCGTTTGAGTTCCGTTACGACGCCTCCCAGGAGGATGTGACAACTCTGTTGGCGACGCTTGCCAGGGTCTCTCAGGAACAATTGAGCTTGTCAGCCAGGCTTTACGGGCATGCTGTGCATTCCCGCAGAACTGCCTTTTTGGCGGGTTCAAAGATCCGAGACAGGGGTACCATTGACAGACTTAAGGTATCTCCTTTTACGGAAGGGTCGCTGCTGGGTGCTTCCTCTTTGGACGCTTTGCAGAAGGAAACCCAGGACGCTAGGGATCTGGCTATTGCAAGGATTGCTCACCACGGCTTTCAGAAGGTTCAGAGCAAGCCTACCTCTCAGAATAAGGCTCAGCCTTCTTCGTCTGGGGGGGGCAAGATGCAAAATCAGTCCACCTCTTTTCGGGGTAGGGGGCGAGGCGCGCCTTACCAGAAGAGAGGCTCCTTTGGGGGTTCTCGGGGGTCGGGGCACAAGCCTCACCCCCAATGAGGGTCTCCCGAGCCACTATTCCCAGTAACCCCCGCCTTGGTGGCGGCGGGTGGCCCCTCCAGGGCCTTGGCCGCCTGGACACGCCTGGTGTCCAGCCGGTGGATTTTGGGAATAGTGCGTTCGGGATTCCGTCTCCTCTGGGCAGAGGGGAAGGCACCTCTGTCCAGGATACCTCCGCCTTTCAGATATCCCGTAGACCCGGAAGCCAAGTCAGCCGTTCATGCGGAGGTGGCTTCCCTACTCCTGAAGGGTGCGATAGAGGAAGTTCGAGATCGAGAGTCCCTCGGCTTTTACGGCAGGCTGTTCGTGGTGCCCAAAGCCTCAGGGGCATGGAGGCCTGTTTTGGACCTGTCCACCCTGAACAAATACCTACGGGTAGTCAAGTTTGTCATGGAGACTCCACTCTCTGTAAGGGAAGCTCTGCGTCCGGGAGATTGGGCCACGTCGGTGGATCTCACCGACGCATATTTCCATGTGCTCATGCATGTTCAAGACAGGAAATGGCTGCGCTTTCTGTGGGGCGAGAAAGTGTTTCAATTTCGGGCACTCCCCTTCGGGCTTTCCCTGGCCCCCTGGATCTTCACGCTGGTCGTTCGCCAGCTTTGCTCCCTTGTCAGACAAGAGGGGGTACGCCTACGGGCGTATTTAGACGATTGGTTGAATCTGCATCAGGATCAGTACATGTGCAGAACTCAGACTGCGAGGGCTTTACAGTCAATCTAGGGAAGTCAGAGTTAGAACCATCCCAACGCTTCACTTACCTGGGCATGGATTTCGATACGGTGGAGTGGTTAGTCCGTCCCTCTCAAAAGAGGGTGGACAAGCTTCAGAACTTGGTTCGCTTGTTGAAAGGAAAGAATGTGTCCACGGCCCGGGAGTTGTCCTCCCTACTGGGGCAGATGGAATCGATGGCTCCCCTTGTGCCTCTAGGCAGGGTCCACAAGAGGCCGTTTCAGGCGGCTTTGAGGAGGCAGTGGGACCAAGCCTCTCAGGGCTGGAATGTTCGCATAGGACTGGGGAGTTGGTTCAGCAACACTATAAGTGTTTGGCTGCTCCCCTGGGTCTCTCAGGGTGTTCCGATCGTTCCTCCGGCGCCGGAGAACATTCTAGTTACAGATGCATCCATGACAGGCTGGGGTGCTCATCTGGCCGATCAGACAGCCTCCGGTCTGTGGGATCTCTCCCTAGCTCCTCAGCACATAAACGTGCTGGAGCTGGAGGCTGTGTCTCTGGGTTTACGGGCTTTCCTGCCGCTTCTGGGGGGCAGTCATGTTCAAGTCCACACGGACAATACGACTGTGGCCGCTTACATAAATCGGCAGGGGGGCACACGCTCGCAGAAGCTGTCGGAGAGCGCTTGCCGTCTGTTGGTTTGGTGCAGCTCGCACAACATACTTCTCTCAGCGAAGTACCTGAAGGGCACGCTCAATGTTTTGGCGGATGCCCTCAGTCGGGGGGACAAGGTTCTGCATTCAGAATGGACCCTCTCCCACCAGGCGTTGGACCGTCTTTGGGTTCAAGTAGACAAGCCTTGCATAGATCTGTTTGCAACGAGATTCTCCACCAGGCTTCCCCTTTTCGTCTCACCGTTCCCGGACCCTCTGGCGTGGGCGGTGAACGCGTTGGATCTGGATTGGACAAATCTGCAGGCTTACGCTTTTCCTCCGTTTTGCCTGCTAGGGAAGGTGGTAAGAAAAGTGGATCTGGAAAAACCAGCGCTGGTGCTGGTTGCTCCTCTTTGGCCCAGCCAGCACTGGTATCCAGACCTTCTGCGGCTGGCAGTGCGCCCACCCATTCCTCTAGGCGTTCGAAGGGGCGACCTGTTGCAGCCCAGGTCAGGGGTCCCGCACGAGAATCCGCAAGCGTTGCAGCTTCACGGCTGGATTCTGTCAGAATCGCTCTGCGTCGTGCCGGGGCCTCGGCCACAACTCTGAAACTGGTACAGAAAGCACACAGAGACTCAACTAGCTCCGTTTACTCTTCTCATTGGGCTGCATGGGCCAAGTGGTGCTCTGAGAATAAGGTTCAACATCTTTCCCCAAGGTCCATGGAGGTAGCCAACCACCTCTCTTGGTTGGCTAGTAGGGGGGTCTCTCCTTCTTCACTGCGAGTTAGAAGGTCTGCGATTTCTTCCACTCTTAGACAGCTCGGTCGCAAGATCAATCTTGACGGTGTCATTTCAAGCGTGCTTAAGGGAGCTGCCCTTGACGCAGCTCTCTCGAGATCACAGCTCCCTGCCTGGGATCTGTTTGTGGTTCTCTGTTTCCTTGCATCGGAGGATTTTGAGCCTCTCCGGTTGGCTAGTTTACCTAATTTGACGAGAAAAACTCTGTTTTTGGTCTTGCTTGCCACGGCTAGGAGGGGTAGCGAGGTGCACGCTCTTTCTGGTCTCGCTAAAGATATTTCCCTGGAGAGGGATGGCTCCTACTCTTTGAGATTTACGTCTAATTTTCTCGCTAAAAATCAAAAGCCCGGTCAGGCTTCGCCTTGCATTCGTATTCCTCCCTTGAGCGATATACTCGCTCCTGGAGACCCCGATCTGTCAAATTGTCCTGTCAGGGCGTTAAGCAGCTACCTGTCTAGGTCTTCGCCGATTCGCTCGGAAACTCAGAAATTATTGTTTATATCCCTCAACACTGTGCGGGCGAAGGATATCTCGAAGGTCACCTTGACTAAATGGGTTTCACTGACCATTAAGCAAGCGTATGGATGGTGGCAACGCCAGTCTGGCGAGGTCAGGGCGGTGCTTCCTCTTACGTCAGCCAGGACGCACGAAGCGAGGGCTTGGGCGTCTTCTGTGGCCGTGCTTCGCTCAGGGCGCCTATCAGAGGTCCTGGCGGCGGCTTATTGGAAATCTGAGGACGTGTTCATCAATTTTTATTTGAGAGACATTGCGGCAAGGCGGCAAGATGGCAGTGCGGCTTTGCCTGCTCTCGTGGCTGCAGGGCAGGTCCTGCGGTCTTAAGTTGGTAAGTACCCTCCTCCTATAGTAGCAATCTGCTATATGTGAGTTGGGTAAGATATGTAATTTAATAAAAAATTTTAGTAATAAATTTTCATTTGATTAATATACTTACCCAACTCACATCGTTTATTCCCTCCCGCCTCCCCGCTGTGGGGGGTATGGGGGTCTAAAAAAGTAGTGAGTTGGGCTTCGTGTAGAATGACAAGATGGCGGCATATGCGCGCGCATATGGAAGGCAGCCTCCCTTACGGGCTGGCCTGGATACCCTTACGGGTCTCGGTCACTCTTTTTTAGAGGCGTCTTCCTTGTTGCTAAGGGGACGCGTACAGCGGTATCAGCACTGAACTATGGGTTAATTGCTATATGTGAGTTGGGTAAGTATATTAATCAAATGAAAATTTATTACTAAAATTTTTAATTTTGTGTAAACGATAGTAAACACCAGCCCTATCTGTCCTGGCTTTTCACACACCATAAGAGCATCCTTCCAGTTGAAGACATACTAAAAATTAACAGCCTGGTTGCTTGCTATGCAGAGGTGGGTGTTTTTTTAGAATTATTTTTTGCAGATGTCAGTATCGAGTAACAAAACTAATTTGCAAAACAAACAAACAATCAAATAACCAAAGGGAAGTTAGCGCTCAAAATGCATACGATATGTGTAATGGAGTAAGCAAGAGTTGTACGAAAGAGAAAAAAAATTATACGCGCTCTAAATGCATACGATATGTGACCCTCCACCACGAAATGAGTCGCATGTCACCTCGCGCGGTTCTGTGCTAGGCTTAATATAAGTCCGGGGAGTGTCTGGTAACAGTGTGAGGGTCACCTTAGTCACAGGCTTATAACTCAAACAGTTTTCACTCTTTTCTAAAACGGTTTTCACCACTGGATAGAGCATAAAAAAAACTCTTTAGGAAAATGTAAAAATATGAAAATCATGCAAAGGTGACATGCGAATCATTCCGTTGTGGAGGGTCACATATATGTGTAATGGAGTAAGCGAGAGTTATACGGAAAAAAATCAAAAATCAAAATTATACAGCGCACAGAAAGAAGCCAGGCTGCAGGATGTGTGTCTATAGTGTCCAAATGGATCATGTATATCTAATGTCTAAGAAATAAATGGATCAATTGTAAATAACAAGCTGGTTTACACAAGAAGAAAGATGTCTTCCATCAACAGTGAAATATAAGTTTATAAAAATGTTATGCTTCATCCTGTGCGAGACCCCCAGGATGTCGTAAGAGGGGACTAACGGATTCTGTTTCTCTTTTTACCCTTGTTAAGTGTTTCTTGTATAGAATATAGACAATTTTTGTAAAGATTTTAGTCAAGCAGTATGTAAGAAATGTTAAGTCCTTTGTACTGGAAACTTGCATTCTCCCAGTAAGGTAATACATTGTACTACGTTGCAAGCCCCTGGAGCAAATTTTTGATAAGTGCTTTTGTGAACAAGAAACAATTAACAAGTCCCCCCGCGGGTTAGGGGGAAGAATTTACCCGATACTCCCCAGCATGTCGTAAGAGGCGACTAACGGATTCTGTTTCTCCTTTTACCCTTGTTAAGTGTATTTTGTATAGAATATAGTCAATGTTTGTAAAGATTTAAGTCAAGCAGTATGTAAGAAATGTTAAGTCCTTTGTACTGGAAACTTGCATTCTCCCAGTAAGGTCATATATTGTACTACGTTGCAAGCCCCTGGAGCAATTTTTTGATTAGTGCTTTTGTGAACAAGAAACGATTAACAAGAGGCTCTATCCCATCTCCCCCCTTTCCCACGTCGCGATATAACCTTCGTGGTTGAAAACGACGTTAAACACCAAATAAAGAAAGAAAGACAATTAACAAGTGGCTCTATCCTATCTCCCCGTCGCGATATAACCTTCGTGGTTGAAAACAACGTTAAACACCAAATAAAAAAAGAAAGAAAGTGCTTTTGTGAACAAGAAACAATTGACAAGTGGCTCTATCCCATCTCCCCCCTTTCCCCGTCGCGATATAACCTTCGTGGTTGAAAACGACGTTAAACACCAAATAAAGAAAGAAAGAAATCCTGTGCCAGACTATGACGTTGGCTTTATACACATGGGCATTGACTGTCGAGGGCAGTAATGTAAGCTGATTGAATGTCTTCTGATATATCAGGGGTGGGACTTTTCCTCGAATCCGCGGATTTCCGCGGACACAACTTATGAATTCCGCTGGATTAATCTACTTTTAATCGTCCCATTTCATCACAGGATCTATAACTTGTTGACTGAATGATATGGAGAGAAGTGAAGATGGAACAGAACACTGGAGGCTTGAGAGAGGAAAATGTATTTTGTACCTGATTGAATTTTAGTCTCAGAATGCACCAGATTGTACAGATTTTAATGTCCCATTTAAACAAAATTCGGGGGAGCATGCCCCCGAACCCCCCAAGAAAAAATGGATTTCCTCGTTTTTTTATCACAAGAGAGTCCCACCCCTGTCTGTGCAGATGGATTTCTGATGGTAAGTTTGGGTTCAGGATGGTTTATAAGTTTGTTGATGCTCTTGTGTACAATTTATTTATGTATTTTGTACCTGATTGAATTTTAGTCTCAGAATGCACCAGATTGTACAGATTTTAATGTCCCATGAAATTCGGGGGAGCATGCCCCCAAACCCCCCAAGAAAAAATGGATTTCCTCGTTTTTTTATCACAAGAGAGTCCCACCCCTGTCTATGCAGATGGATTTCTGATGGTAAGTTTGGGGTCAGGATGGTTTATAAGTTTGTTGATGCTCTTGTGTACAAGTTATTTATGTATCTGTATTTTGTGTCTGTTTTTTTCTGTTGGGAGAAAAAGATACGGATCTTGCTTAAATAAACATGCATTTACAGAATTTGCTAAACAATGTCTTTGTTTTTTCACATTTTGTTGAAGTGAATGTGGTTGCCTGCTTCCATGTACACATAACAATGCTTTATACATTCACATCCACAGGGTTCGTACAGTTTTTTTGTTCTAAAATTCAAGGACTTTCAAGACCTTCTGAAGATAGAGCCACTTGTCAATTGTTTCTTGTTCACAAAAGCACTAATAAAAAAAATTGCTCCAGGGGCTTGCAACGTAGTACAATATATGACCTTACTGGGAGAATGCAAGTTTCCAGTACAAAGGACTTAACATTTCTTACATACTGCTTGACTAAAATCTTTACAAACATTGACTATATTCTATACAAGAAACACTTAACAAGGGAGAAACAGAATCCGTTAGTCGCCTCTTACGACATGCTGGGGAGCATCGGGTAAATTCTTCCCCTTAACCCGCGGGGGGTGAGGCATTCACGTGAAGGGGCAGGACTGAGGAGGGAGAGGCAGAGAGAGAGATCTGTTTTAAATGAGACGAGGTCTTGATGGGGATAATTTACACTTTCAAAAGAGAAAATGTGAGAAAATAATGTCTGAAAAGAAAGGTCTCGTGAATTCGAGACCGGAGGTTCCACTGGATACTGCGAGTTACAACATAATGATAAATAATGCATGTGCACTCACACAAATGCATGCGTACATTCACAAACACGCCCCCACACTCGGATTCACACACACACACACACAAATAGCCTTCCACAAGAACATTGTGAACTTTGTGTTTATTTACTGTTTCGTATTTTACACAGTTACATACAGAGAACACAAGTACACCTACATATATCTAAACCTGACACAAGTCCAAGAGATAGAAATAGAGAGATGATTTTTTTTATATCATGGATGATTTTACACATGCACCAGCCAAACTTGCATCGCTCGCACCGCAAAATGGACACACAGCAACAACAAAAACGAGGTCTGGCTGACAAGACTTCTCACGTGGAAACAGCACAAAATGAACAAAGGATGCATATCAAATCTATGAAATGTAGTCAAGATTGGAACACTCAGCCTCTGTGTGTGAGGCATGCACATTATCCAGCGAATGTTCTTCAAGACTAGAGCTTCCAAAGTAATGTCGTTGCAGGTATCATCTGAAATGTTTGACAAAAGCGTGAAGCCTTGTTACAGAGTGGTCAATAACGGTGAAATTGTCTTGTCGCTACAGCTTCTGCTCTGCTGTTGGCCGTTTTTTCTGGTATCAGCGAAACGCAATGTTTAAAATCGATAAAACTGAAGGTCAACATGAAAAAGAACCAAAGACTGTGTCTTGATACTTGATCTTTCCCAGACAATATCCCAGGTCCCAAGTCCTTATCTTGATGAAAATACATGGGTTCAAGTTCAACTGTGGTCACTGGAAACATTCCAAAGGCTAAAGGTCAAATTGTCACTGACAGGTCATGGCCATGTTCAGTTACAAGTTCAACCCTACTCACTGGAAACAGCTTAACGTTTAATTCTTACCACAGTTCGGGGGTTTTAGGGCATATATATTTTACAGTGCTGTTGGTGCCTACTTGCCGAGTGGCTATCTGGGGTCATATTCTAAATGAAATATAGAAAGTTATATATCAAATGAAAGGAAAATGAATAAGCTTTTCATATTTGCAAAGAGAATTGTGCTATCTTTAAAGGTAAAAAAGGTTATGGGGGTGACAACATGATTTTTGTTGAAATTTGTACGCCCATTTTTTGGAACACGTGACAAACACAAAAGACATTTTTTTTGTGTTCAGTTTATTTTAGATATGCTGCTAACTAGTCTGTTTTGGCATTCATTTTACATAACATAGCAAAGTTTTATTGAGTTTTGCTGATAAACAAAAAAGTTATTGTCACACCCCCACCCAAATTTCAAAGTTGGACGTTTCATGACATATGCATGCCTAAGGCAAAAAAAAAAAAAAAAGGCTGTTTACGGTATCCCGTCGGACCCTATTTTTTCGCGCGACCCTAGACTTTTTTTTGGCATTTGGGGAAAAAAGAGAGAAAAAAAAAAGTAACCTAAAAAAATGTTTGGAATTTTTTGGAATTTTTTTTTTTTTAAAAAGTCCCGACCTACCGACCCTATTTTTTTGGCCTATGTTACCGTTAACAGACTTTTTTTTGTGTGCCTAATAATGCATTTCTATAACTAACTTATAACAAAAACCCAGCTTGTTTCTGTCATAAAGTGTGTCTAACATATGAGTTTATCCACTGTCCGACCCATCCAATGTAAAATAACCAATTTTTTTTCTCGATAATTAGATAATTGGTCAGCGGAAAACTACAGGGGACGGGGCATCGTAAGCTTGCTTACGATGGGTAAGGGAGCGAACTGGTAAGAGTTAACCGTCTTCTTGAAGTTTCAGCAACAAATCATGCCATGTTTAGTGAAAACTATCTATGACGAATGACCAATCTCTTAAGAGTAGTGTGGAGTGCAAAGACAACAGCAATATTCACTTCTCAAACTAAAAGCGCTTTCGTAACGAAAAACTTGTTGGTTGACCACAGATAGAGAAAGCCTAAAAATTGACCAGTACTATCTATAACCATGTCGCAACTGGTACCGCCCTTGCCAAGCAAGTCTTACATAAGTCCATGCAACACACTGCCTGAGAACATACAGAGACCATGAGGACCACATTGTCAGGCTACGAGAACTTTCCGCAATCAACGCATTCATTAAAAATGTGTGGTATAGCTACAGGTTTCCCAAGTAACTCATCCGCGAGATGTGGAGCAGGGGTCTCTCTCCCACAAGTCAATAAATCCATGCAATATTCTATCATCAACCCACGTATCGCCAGTAATCTATAAACCATCACAAATACGCACTCACACATACACACGCACATACCAAGTAAACACACACACACACACACACACAGACTGACAATTAAATTCATCATGACAAGAACATCACTGTTACTTAGAATCAGTTGGTAAAACTCAACTGAAGGTTAGACAACCCCACAGTCAACTACAATTATTTTTAAAAAAACAAAGAAATAAAAAAGAGAAAATATTCTTCAATCTCTGATGTTGCAGAAAGAGGGTGACTGACGCCAGAACATGCAACCAGAAATACACACATTACGAGAAACGTTACAACTCTTCACTCGCTCGCTCACTCCTTCATGCACATGTTTGAACAATTCTGCTGCACGCTGAGAACAGCTGCACACATTTTTATCATTAAAAACAACTTTTACAAGTGAATTTTCTGTACAGATACACACATTTTCCACCCAAAATAAATAAAACCATCAACTACTGTACTAACAGCCTGGCTGCAGGGGAAAATGTACATGGTAGGGGGTACAAGTGCCGCGTGAGAAACGTGAAGGGGGAATAAAAAAGCAAGCAAACAGGCCAGCATTTGTTGAAACATCTCTGCCTGGACAAAGGCTGTTCAACACACACTTGCCGATCAAGCGCAGCATGGAATCTATCATAAAACCATTTGCTTTTTGAGTTTAGGATCGCACACTCAAATGAGGGAGTCGGATAGATAGATGTCAGCTTGTTTTTTTCTTTCTTTTCGATTTTTTCTTTCTGCCGACTTTAAAGCTTGTATGCTGGAATGCACAGAATGTAAAAGACGCAAGCAAACAGAGCGGTCTGTCGAGACACAAGTGTGGCCTGTTCATGCACTCTTGACAGAGCCAGTGGCAGGCAATGGAAATGGCAGAAGCACGATATTTGGGGAAGGTTTATTATTCCACTGGAAGTATGCTTTCTTAAAAATCCATTTTTAAAACTGCCAGGACCAAGGGAAGATAACCAGTCTTGCTTCTGAAGCTTTTTCTCATGAAAAATTTACGCTGAAACAGAGGGAAAATTTCAGTTTCAGATCATTCCGTTTCGACTCGCCAGAGAACGCAAGTATTTTCTTCATCCGCCACATCTGATATTGGAGACGTTTCTCAAAGAGTATCTTGACGTACCATCTCGGTCCTAAGAATCTACAAAGATTTGAGAGACAAACCGTATAATCAAAAGAACAAAAATGAGCAAATTAAATTCTTGCAAAAAGTTAGCAGAACTTCTACTCTGTAATTGCTCTTGACATGAAGAATTGTAAAAATAAAAAAATCAGCTGCAGGCAATGGACCAATGTTGTCTACTATCACCTTCTGCCGCTTTTTCGTTGTGTGGTAATATTCTTGTGTTATACTTGACCGAGACGGCCGCAAAGCGTGTCCATGCCTGAACTAAACTCTACATAATGTGACAAAATATGCTACATAAACTGAGGCGGGGGAAATTCTCTAATATAGCGTGCCACAGCTGCTCTGATGTAGAAATACTATAAAAACGTCAAATGATAAGCTGCGTACGCCAGGATGAAACAACTTCTGTATCCAAGACAAAATACATGTGGGGTAAATTATGCCGATGAAAAGCTTTGGAATTAGAATGGAGATGTAAACTAATCCTTTTACTTTCGTATAACTGATGATTTGTGTAGAACAACACTTATAAAACAATGTAACAGTTTTTCCCACACAACACTGAATTCCTCAAATTTATTCATCCTTTCAATCTTCTAACATTCTAAATCTTGGAGCGACTTCAACAACTTTATGCTTTATCAGTTTTAATTATCAAAAACAAACAAGTCGCGTAAGGCGAAAATACAACATTTAGTCAAGCTCAGTTGAACTCACAGAATGAAACTGAACGCATTGCATTTTTTCCGCAAGAACGTACACTCATAGCATCGTCTGTCCACCGCTTGTGGCAAAGGCAGTGAAATTAACAATCCAGAAAAGCGCGGGAGCGTTTGCGCTGAGGAGGATAGCCCGCTTTTCTATATCTCTATTCTTTTTAACTCTCTGAACGTGTTTTTAATCCAAACATATCATATCTATATGTTTTTGGAATCAGGAACGGACAAGGAATAAGATGAAATTGTTTTTAAATCGATTTCGAAAATTTAATTTTAATCATAATTTTTATATTGTTAATTTTCAGAGCTTGTTTTTAATCCGAATATAACATATTTATATGTTTTTTGAATCAGAAAATGATGAAGAATACGATAAACGTAATTTTGTATCGTTTTATTAAAAAATAGTTTAAATTACAATTTTCTGATTTTTAATGACCAAAGTCATCAATTAATTTTTAAGCCTCCAAGCTAAAATGCAATACCAAAGTCCGGCCTTCGTCGAAGATTGCTTGGCCAAAATTTCAATCAATTTGATTGAAAAATGAGGGTGTGACAGTGCCGCCTCAACTTTTACAAAATGCCGGATATGACGTCATCAAAGACATTTAACGAAAAAATGAAAAAAACGTCTGGGGATATCATACCCAGGAACTATCATGAAATATTTCAGAAAGATCGGTCCAGTAGTTTACTCTGAATCGCTCTACACACACACACACACACACACACACCATGACCCTCGTCTCGATTCCCCCCTCTATGTTAAAACATTTAGTCAAAACTTGACTAAATGTAAAAAAAGAAGAGAAAATGTCAATTAAATGGGGAAAGCGCCAAAAAAACCTTAAATGGGATAGAAGGCAGATGGGATTAAATAACAGCTAAAAACATACTTTACAGCCAATTTCATCATAAATAAATCAAACAACACAAAATGCACAGCCTTATTTTTTTTTAAATCAGGCAAAGACTCTGAGGAGGGACGCATCACTTCACATCTAGCTGCTAATGATACACATTTAACTTTACTTCTAACCTCTTAATTCCAATTAACTACAGGAAAGGGGGAGCAGAAAAAAGGGTTAGAAGGAACGAAAGATCCACATCTCGGGCTAAAATTGCAGTGTGCTGATTCAGAAGAAAAAAACTCAGATAAAAATAGTTTCGTTAAATAGTCCCAGGCATCGAACAGACCATGCCATTTCCGTCAATCTATGAGATACATGTAATACAATAATTACTAGACTCCTTTGTGAACAAATAAACGACATAAAAGAAGAAAGAGGCTCGACAGCAGAAATCAAGCAAAAAGAACAACGAAACTCCAATGGATTTTCCCTCCATGTCTGAACAAGGTAAGTACGAGATCCTAGCGTCAGGATATTATGGGCTTGCGTCCCTTGACAAGAAAGAGCTAGAGAAGGGTGCCGGAGCATCAGAAAAGAGGGGGGGGGGGGGGGGGGGAAATCCTTGGTTTCAACCACACTTTATGAGATACGAAAAATTCTAAACACACCAAGACGTCTCTTCTGGACCCTCCCTGCCAAACTGAAATCTTCGACGCCAAAAGTGAAACAAAATTCGAAGTCACATGGTGATTCATGGTTTCACATGAAAGTCTTGTCGCCTTCTGTGTCTATTTCTTGAGGAAGAGACAAGATATTTCGAGAATGAAGGTCGTATCAGCGTCTTAGCGACATTTGCACTGGAAGAGTAGTCGTAAGCTTTCCACCAGTCTGTGGATGTGAACATATCGTATATAATTCAGCGTAACCACATTCAGATACTGATATGTAGGAAACAAAGAAGCATGTGTTTGAACATGATCAAACTTCTATGTTTTCTGAAATATTGTTAGACGTTGAACCCTCCCTACCAGTGAAAATGTCAGGGGAAATATTCGCCCAAGGCAGACTGTCTTTTAAGTTTAAAAGCCTGAATGAAGTGTGGGCTGAAATGTGTCGTTTCCACAGACAAATGTCCTTCAAGACATGAAATAAATGTAGAGAAGCAATTCACCAGACAGGTCTGTGTTCCACGCACGTGGGGCGCTGCAAAGCATCATCAACCCACACTCTTAAAAGCGCAAAACACCAGAAAAATAATGTTGACAATGTACATGCTACTGCTGCAAAGACGTGACAAGTCAGACTGATTGACTTCTGCTACCAGCAACACGTTCCGTTCAAGATGGAAGGAGAGGAAACTATTTACAATAGGGGCATGCACTTCACATTAAAAAAAACACAAAAAAAGTGATGCTTTCTTTAAAAACTGCTGGCACGAGAAACATTAACTTTCATGATAAAAACATTTTCTGCGCATCGATGATCACATATGAGCAAACTATCGACTACCAGCCACAGTTCATGCACACAGATGTTCGCACACAAACATACACATTCTCTCTCTTTCTCGTCTCTGTTTTCCACCCACATGCATTCTCAGGCTTAACAAAAATCTCCTGAACATCCATCCGTCAAAAGGGGCAATCAGCCGCTATGAAAAATGACAATGAACAACCCATGCACTTGCAGAGGCCTGAGGGGGTGGGGGCGGAAGAGGGGTGACAGTGGTGGGGGTGGTGGTGGCGGCATATTAAAAAGAAAAAAAAAGGTTGAGAGAAGCAGCACAGAAACAGAAAGTGTACAAAAACACGCAAAGCCTCGAAACATGGGAAGGCAGATGAAACGTGCAAACTGACCGTAGTCAGCGAACAGACAAAACGATTCATTGACAAATAACCCCACCAAAGCAACCTCTTCTCAGCCTCACAAATTTAGGACGCATTCTCACTTTTCCCATATTATTATCATTAAAGGACAAACAGACAGGTGGGGGTGCACAGTGTTATTCAATCAACGCCCAACAGAACAGAAGATGAGAAATGCACAGAGCACACGTCTTCAACGCCTTTAAATGCTCACAACTAGTCAACTCAGACAGTCATTCCCTGCTGAGCAACTAATTTTTTCGCCTTTTAATATTTTGTTAAACTTTCGTCTGATATTGTTTCCACTTTCGCACACTGTTCTATGTGCGTTTCTGAAACCCAAGCCTTTTTTAACAGTCACTGCTGTGCAGGCAGCAACTTCTGCTCCTGTAACTTACGTTAAAAACAGCAAACAGTTAAAATAACCACTCATCAAAACCTCTAATCAATAAATCAGATGGCAAACGTTGAAGAAGAATAAGGTGCCTTCTGTCTCTCAAAAATGATTCAAGAGCGAGAGAGGGAGAGAGAGAGAGAGAGGGAGGGGGGGGGGGGGGGGTGAGAGGGGTAGCGAGGGAGAACACAAGCTCACTTTCACTACACTGTAATGCTCAGAGTCAATGCACGTACACATAGTTTTTTCCCCAGCAGCCAAGCCTCAGACATGAAGAAACAAGAGAGTGGGGGTGGGGTGCTGGGGGGGGGGGGGGGGGGGAGGGGGCAGGTGGGTGGATGGGATGGAGGGTGGGAGGAGTTGCAGGGAAAGACGGCTAACGCTTCCACTCTCATCATGCTGACGTTCCTGGTGCTTGGGCCCCCGTGGCCTGTCCCCCACTGGCCTCCCCTGTCTGCTGGCCTCCAGAGTTGGCTCCCTCTTTGCCCGCCTGGGCGGCCGGGGGGTCGGCTTGAGCCGAGCGGGCGTGAGGAGGTATTAAGCTGGCGTTCAGTCCTGGGGCTATGGCCAGCTCTGTTCATGAAATGAAATAAAGGAGGGTGTTAATCGTAAATAACCAAATAAATAAATGAAGAAATTAACAAATGAATGATAATTATTTGAACATAAACATATTTGAACAAATATGAAGAAGCATCACATTCACAAGTTCACCTCCCTCTGTCAAAGAATCAGGATCTCATATGTTGAATGCCAAGGGGTAAGGGGACCACAATACAATGACATGGGTGTTACTGGGAAAAATCAAAAAACCTGAAAGGCAGGGGTCCAAAATGCTCAAGTTTGAAAGAAAGTTTCTGGACACCGACGAAACCAAATCATAATAAGCAAGATGGCGGCAAATCCAAGGGAGCGAACCGAGAAAGCACGCGAACCGGTGTCAAAAGTGGGATCGGAACCGCTGCTCGTTATTTCAACTTAGCGAAACGAAGCATTTTTTTTGTTTTTGTTTTTGAAAACCCGGAAAACCGGAATTTCCGGCTTCAGATTTTTTCAAAAACCGGAAATCCGGCAAAAGCCGGAAGAGTAACACCCATGCAATGAGATACAAACAGGCATGAGACCAAGGGTAGGGCGGATGGTGGCGAGAGAGGTGAAGAAACGGGGAATGTTTACAGTGCCGTGTGCTGGGCTGTGAGCAGTGCCTTACAATGTTTAACTCAGGCACCGTCGCGGCAGACGCGCCTTAGTTCTATGCAGGAAAATGCAGCGCGCTATTCTGGCCATCTGTCGTCGTCATCTCTAAGGCAGACTGATACCAAGAAGTGTGAGATACAGACCTGTTTAACCTAAACCCGAAGCAAGAGTACTTTCCCAAAAAGTTGAGTGTATTTTTCAAAAAGTTGGTGTACTTTGCAAGCAAAGCCATATGGGCTTGGGAAAATGTATGCGTAGGTGCAAACGTGTTTGTGTAGTAATAGCATGTCTTGTGAACACTTTCAGAATTTAACTCCTTCCAATACAACAGGGATAAAACAATTTTATTTACCTGTCAGTTTATAGCATTATAACCAGTGTCTTCCAAACAGATTGATAATGAAAAGATGAAGTTCGTGAAATAACATCTGCGGTTGACAGTGGTAAGTTCATTTTTACAATCATCTCAGAAAACATTGCTTTAGCACAGACTACAGCCTTTTCTTCTGGCAGGATTTGCTTTGCGGGAATGAACTTCATAACTCCTTGGCAGCTTTCAGCGGATTTCTTTGCAGCAACCTTGTCCAGGTGAGTTTTGGAACTGCAGTGTTGTTCGATGTCATATTTCCCAACATGGGCAACGGAAAAATCTGATTTACTTGCAGTGTGCATGACTTTTTCCCATAGTAGACTCCACAATTCCAGGCTCTTTCTTATATTTCTCCAAGAAAATCTGCTGCTTCTGCTGTTTAGATTTGGTACAGTCATCCGAAACTGGCCCATTTATCCGCTTCATTTTGCCACGATTGTCCAGACGATCGCACGTGCCAACAACTGAACAAGGTTTCCACAGCTGAAGACTCGCTGTCATGGTTATCTCCCTTTGACCGAAACCGGTATCTGTTGTACCATCCCGTAATCAGCACACCAACACCGGAAAACGTATTCTAGACTTTTTCTTAGGCGTATTTTGTGCGTGTGTCGCGTATTTGCGTACCGATAATAATTTGGCGTACAAAATACGCCCAAATCGTACCGGTAAACAGGTCTGGAGATACACCCGCCTTCAGGCTCAGGCATTTTCAAACGCTCGACTCAAGACTACAAAGTAACTCTTTTACGACTCAAAATTACATTTCTTCCCCCCCCTCCCTGCCAAATAATTGACCAAACTGCCTGAAATCCGGTACATACAACTATGTCATAATATATAATATAATATTAAAACAGACCTGGGTAAATTCAACAGCCAACCCTTTTTCTCACTGACCATTGGTGGTGAAGTTGAAAAGGGGGGGCAGGTCTCGGCCATTGGGCAGACGGGTCGTGGGGTCACGCAGTTCGTCAAAGAAAGCGTGGGCGCAGGCCTCCATGGGCTGGATGCGTGCGGACGGAGTGTACTCCAGCAAGCGACTCACCAGCTGAATGGCCTCCGATGGAGTGCGCGGTCGGAACACCTGAAAAAGGCGGTTAAATCACAGTCAGCACCAGTGATATCAGAGATAGATGATCCAAAGAGAAGCAGGCACAAGACTGATTAACTGAAACAAGAAAGGAGTTACATATCGTCGTCGTCTTGGAATTTGGGCGCAACTTGATTCTTGTTGATTTAAAAGTTTTTGTGTTTTTGACCAAGTAAATCATTCTCAATGAGAAACATTTCCTAAAATACGATGGACAAGACATGATTTAACATTCTTATATTTCTCTGTCCATGCCACTACCAGGAAAAAATATAAACACTATTTCATGATAAAAATAATCTAAATAATAATCTAATCTGAAAAGCTGTCTAAAATGAGTTCCGCCAAAATTCCATGATGACGTCGATATCTAACTGGAGGCTTTGCTTTTTGAGGAAACACAACTAGTTCACATCTGCTTTTATGTCATTTGCAAACGGTTCAATTAAATTTTCAAGGTCTGCTGACTTTAATTTCAGTGTGTTACATTTGCCTATATGCAAGAACCATCAAATCATTCCTAGCAGATCAACATGTTGGACAGGAAGCGTAGCTTAGAGATTACTTGAGGGTCGCCAAGTCATGTGTTGGCGCTCAAAAAGGCTATGGAGCTATCAATGTTTATTTGCGCCCTAATAGGCTATGGAGCTATCAATGTTTATTTGCAATAAAGTTAAGATGAAGATTACATTGAAACAGGCTCGCACAAATACACACACACACACACACACACACACACAAATATCGAGTGAAAGGCAGCCTACCTTGGTCCACGGGTGGGCTTTGATCTGTGGGAACTTGAACTCTGAGTAGTTGGGGTTCATCTCGCGGATCTGTTCACGTGTGGGCGTGCCCAGGACCTTGATGATCTCCACCAGCTGGTCCACGCCGCTGTCACCGGGGAAGATGGGCTGACCGAGCAGTAACTCCGCTAGGACACACCCCGCTGACCAGACGTCTGCAACGCAAGTCCATA
The DNA here is from genome assembly GCF_037325665.1 of Littorina saxatilis. Classification (NCBI taxonomy): domain Eukaryota; kingdom Metazoa; phylum Mollusca; class Gastropoda; order Littorinimorpha; family Littorinidae; genus Littorina; species Littorina saxatilis. The sequence continues at coordinate 54,125,678 of NC_090252.1, forward strand.
AGTCAAAATAATGCTCAGTGGAATTAACTTTTTAGATCTCCCAAAATCTGAAAAAAATCAGGTCTTAAAAAAGGTTATAAGGCCACACACAAAAAAAGTCTGTTTACGGTAACACAGGCAAAAAAAATAGGGTCGGTAGGTCGGTTTTCTTCCAAAAAACATATTTTTAAGTTATTTTTCCCAAACACAAAGCCTTTTTTTAAAAAAAAATTTTCTTCTTTCTTTTTTTCCCCCAAATGCCAAAAAAAAGTCTAGGGTCGCGCGAAAAAATAGGGTTGGTCTTCAATCCTGAGGGGGGTCTTAAAAGGGTGGGGGATTGGGGGGGGGGGGGGGGGGGGTTCCACTGAACATAAATACCCCAACTGTGATACCACTAGCCCTTTTCTAAACCAGCATTGATTTCATTTCTTCACAAAATGTTATTGTTCGTCCTCACCAACCACTCTGGTAAAGCAGACAGTCAGAACAAGAGAAAGCCTTTTCTGATTATGCTATGTTTACTGGAGAAAGGCTTCCAGGAAAATATCAACAAGCTGTCATTGGTTGCTGATTGGCATTTTTGTACACAGACACAGAGGTCAGTTGGACCTGGATTCAAATTAAATATTGGTCAAAATGTCCTGGCCAAAAAAATATGTTGTGACAAACGACATGCCGTGTGTCAAAACTATCGAACATTCGACTGGCCTGGGGCCAGAACAATACATCATATAAAAGAAGTATGAGTAAATAACCGAAGACGAAGGCCTGAGAAAAACACTGGATTGGTTTCCAATATTTTAAATTTCAATACTAGAATAGATCAAATTAGAGTAAGGTTGTCCCTGAAACTATGAGAATGACCATTACAAAAACAATTCTGTGTAGTTGCACACATTTAACTTTTAAGGCCTGAAAACAGGATAACAAAACAATAATTTCAAACTAGCATCTGAACAATGAGATCACCACACCATCCCTTTCGAAACTTCATTTCCATATCTGGAACCTTTAGACAGGTATGTCTAAACTGCTAGCACAGATACTGAAGGAAACTCACCTATCTGACATGTGTAGTCCGTGGCACCAAATATTAACTCCGGCGCCCGGTAGTAACGGGAACAGATGTAAGATACATTGGGCTCCCCACGTACTAATACTTTGGCACTGTAAGCACAAAACGAAAATAATATGATCAATGAATTGCGTCCAAACCCACACACAACTTAACTGCAATCTCCATACAGCCTCCCACTAAACATTTTTGTTAGCTCTGGGAACTAAAGCAACTTAAAACAACATACAGTTGAAACAATATCATAACTCCATTATATGAAGCAATTTCAAGCAACCAGTTTAGTCACGGTGAAGAGAAGGAATGCCATTCTGTGCATCCTATTTTATCTTCCAGCATGTCCAAGTTTTTATGCTTGCACTATGTGACTGAAACGGTGGATGATGCATTTTCAATTCTGTTAATTTTTAGGTGTTTGAGATGGCTGCACTATTCGTCTTGAGTGAGCAATCTATCTTTTATAGTATCTTTGGTTGAACCGATTCAACATCAGACGTGGACAAAAAAATTAAATCATTGCCAATTCCATTTTTATATTTAGTCAAGTTTTGACTAAATATTTTAACATCGAGGGGGAATCGAAACGAGGGTCGTGGTGTATGTGCGTGCGTGTGTGTGTGTGTGCGTGTGTGTGTGTGTGTAGAGCGATTCAGACTAAACTACTGGACCGATCTTTATGAAATTTGACATGAGAGTTCCTGGGTATGAAATCCCCGAACGTTTTTTTCATAAATGTCTTTGATGACGTCATATCCGGCTTTTCGTGAAAGTTGAGGCGGCACTGTCACGCCCTCATTTTTCAACCAAATTGGTTGAAATTTTGGTCAAGTACTCTTCGACGAAGCCCGGGGTTCGGTATTGCATTTCAGCTTGGTGGCTTAAAAATTAATTAATGACTTTGGTCATTAAAAATCTGAAAATTGTAAAAAAAAAAAAAAAATTTATAAAACGATCCAAATTTACGTTTATCTTATTCTCCATCATTTGCTGATTCCAAAAACATATAAATATGTTATATTCGGATTAAAAACAAGCTCTGAAAATTAAATATATAAAAATTATTATCAATTTTTTTTCTTCAAAATCAATTTAAAAACACTTTCATCTTATTCCTTGTCGGTTCCTGATTCCAAAAATATATAGATATGATATGTTTGGATTAAAAACACGCTCAGAAAGTTAAAACGAAGAGAGGTACAGAAAAGCGTGCTATCCTTCTCAGCGCAACGAATACCCCGCTCTTCTTGTCAATTCCACGTGCACTGCCTTTGCCACGGGCGGTGGAGTGACGATGCTACGAGTATACGGTCTTGCTGCGTTGCGTTGCGTTCAGTTTCATTCTGTGAGTTCGACAGCTACTTGACTAAATATTGTATTTTCGCCTTACGCGACTTGTTTGTGGTTTTAGTTTTACCTTCCAAAATCACAGAGTTTGAGCACACCAGTCTCCGGGTCAAGCAGTAGATTCTGTGGCTTGATGTCGCGGTGACACACGCCCTGTGAGTGAATGTAGGCCAGGCTGCGAAACAACTGGTACATGTACAGCTGAAACAACACCATAACTCTATTACAGCATTTCCAAACATGTGCAAAACAGCTCCAACAATTAGAAACAAATACACATGTATCATTGTATGCCAAACAGCTTGAATGATTAAACAACAAAGTCCTAAAAGGCTTCTTTCCCCAACCAAAATACATGTACCATTTCAAAACCCTCTACCAGTTCTAGAATCCTGCTGCTAGGCTGGAAATAGAATAATCTCAACCATTGCAGATCTAAACATCTTCTTCAGAAGGTAAAAAACGTAACATTGAGACACAAAAACTGTAATTAAATAGTTGAGTCTAGATCTGTAAAATATTTAGACTGACTTGATTTATCATTATCCTTATTACAGAGCATGCCCAAATCAACTTTGGCAAAAGGCTTTGATTTGTCTCATCAAGCTAATTTTGTGTCTCGCCCTCTTTCTCAAGAGTAGATGAACGTGCGCGCAAACAGGCCAATTACCGTATTTGACGGACTACAAGCAGCGACTTTAAAAAAAAAAATCGCATTGCGGCTTATAAAAAGATGCGGCTAAAACGTTACCTAAACTTGAATAGCGTTCACCTAATGGAAGTCGCCGCGGATTTTCATTTCGCTCGATTAGCGATTACCGGTACTTTATTAGCTCTCTACTCAAGACTCGACGCTTTTCTCTTTCTTTCGCGAATCTTCGTTTGTCAACAAGTCGTCGTGACAAGATAGCGTACAGAGAAACACCGGATGTATCAGGATCTCGCGAGATTTAGGTTTTTTTGTGTCTCGCGATAGTTGGAGGAGCGAGAGCCGCCATGTTGTGTTTTCGTCTGCTCGAAATGTGCGCAAAAGTCGTAAATCGTCCCAAAAAAGCTTATTCTGGGCGGGACTACATGTGTGTGTTGGTTACAAATTGTGTGTGTGATATTTTTCTTCAAACTTTTTCACTTTTCTTCTTTGTTTCACTTGTTCATTCTCGGAGCCGATTTCGCCAAATACCGTACTTTCGTTTGCCTGGTTGTTTTGATTGATTGACACGATCTGATTATATTTTTTTCGACGGCGGCTAATATAGTGACACGGCCTATACGTGGCTCGTCCCAATTTTTGGGTTAAAAGTCGGGGGTGCGGCTTATAAAACGGTGCGTCTTGTAATCCGTCAAATACAGTAGTGAAATGGAACAAGGGGCTGTGGGTGAGGGGAACTAACAAGATAACAATCAAATGTGTATTCTTCTTTGCTCATTCTCTTCATGCTCTGTCTCTGTCTGCTCTTCTTTTCAGTTCCTTGTTGTTCTTTTGATGGTGAAGACGAAAGTCAAAACTAGTCCATGTTCATTTGTTCTTGTTGCTGTTTTCTGTTGAGTACATTTTTATTGTTATCGGCCAATTATTCATGAAACGGTCACGTTTCTAAGTTTAGAAACCAGTGTTAAAAAAAACTGTAATGATTCAATGTTATCACAAATGAAAAGGGATGCAAGGCTATAACCAAAGTACCCAGCGATACTTACTTTGATGTAGAGTATTGGTATGGTCTGTTTGGATTTGCTGTAGTGGCGTGCTACACGGTACACTGTCTCAGGAACATACTCTAACACTAGGTTTAGGAACACCTCGTCTTTCTGAAAACAAGAAAAAAGAATAGTCAGCAGTGTAACATTAACAATACACACACACAAACACAAAGAAAATGCTTAGAAATCTAAAAAAAAAAAAAAAAAAAAATAGAAAGCAAGGGAGACTGTGACTGAGAGACAGAAAACAAATTGGAAGTCTCGGAACGTTAGAAGTCGATCTATTTCAGATTTCAAACAAAGCGTTCCTATTTAAAAACTGGAAGATCCTCTTCAATGACTTCATTACGCTTTTAATTCATAAGCAAAATATGCTACCTGCAAAACTGAGCACAAAAAAATCTCTAATTCTAAACCAACAAATGCCTTGGCTTCACACTGGCATTGTTTTGTCCCTTCCCTCCCACATACACTCTCTCTCTCTCTGTCACGATCTAATGACATAGACCAAGAAAGTGTCACTCAGTGGGGTGCCTTCTCTTGGTCAATTGCGACTGAAAGCGCCTGTGCGTGAGTCGGGGCTATACGGCAGAGTTTTGCTGACAGCGCAGAGCACGCGGAGATTGTGCCGCACGGATTTTTCGGGGGTAATTCTGCTTTGCGAGGCAGAATTGTGGATAGCTGAACTTGATATGTGACAAGGTTAGTCACGTGTTATTGTCAAGGTTGTCTGTCTGAGACACTATAACTGGACACTTTACACTCAGCGACAAGAGGAGAAGGATCGATACAGCGGTTTCTAGAGTATGAGGGTCTTCACCGAATAGAATATTCGGGCACTCTAGAGGAACTTCAACGAGATATCACCTTCTCACCGCCACATGTTCGCTGAGGACGAGTCGTCAATTTTCCTTCGCCGTGCGATGGTCTTCGCATAAGTATTCGGCAAGGGTTTTTTGGATGTTGTTGTCACTGTTGACGAACAGAGGCCATTCCAGGGAGGAAGCGGGTTTTGCTTCCATGAGAGTGCTACATTCATAGGCTGTTTGAGGTAATAAATCATTATATAACGCTGTTGACGAGTCTGTGTTTGTGGAATGAAATACTCTCTGTTGTTCTTTCCAGGTTAGCGCATAATTTGCTCTCTGTGACGCTAAAATACTCATCTGTATATGGTTTTTGCAGATAGGGAGAGAAGGACGGAAATCGGCTGTTTTGTTGTTGTGAAAAGTCCATTTGTGCAGGCCCACGTGCTCGATGAGATATGTAAAGATGACATGTTTAAAGGTGGAGGGTGAGGGGTAGCTGACATGTTTAGTGCACCGATGCTTTCTGTTTGCAGCCTTTTCCTAACTTCTGTTCGGCTGCCTTTTGCGGGACACTGCTAGCTGCAGACGTGTTAACCAGCAAACCGGCTAACCAGCGAACCGGCTAACCAGCTAACCAGCGAACCGGCTAACCAGCTAACCAGCGACTGGGTGCGGCGCCTGATGCCTCCACAGTTCCCTGCTTCGTCACCACGCTAACCAGCACTTCATTCGACGGAGCAGTTGTGGGGGCTAAAAGACTAATTACAGGCCGTCCACCCAGTGGCCAAAGAAAGCTAAGTGCACCATGTCTTATGCACCCCGTTGACCACCGTTGTCATTTATGCTATCTGTGATTATTTTCGAGTAGTGACGACGTGGGGTGTGTGACACCTGCATGAACTAGCACTTTTGGAGCAGAACAGTCGTATTTTCTTATCTTTACACAGGATCAGCGTGTTACTATAATTTTCTATATTCTAACTGGCATTTTGTCAGTGACCATTGGGTTTTACGTTTTGTGAACGTAAAAAAAAGAACATATTTTGAGTGAAGTCTCGAGGGAGGTGGCGAGTTTTTACATAAACAGGCGTCTGAAACTTATACTTTTGTTGTCTCTATTTAATTGTATGACTGCGAGAGTGGATCGTGGTGTGGTTAGTTAGTTAGTAGTAACTAACCGTTTCATAATCACCTTAAGTGATATAGTGAAACGTGACACTCTCACTTTCTCTCTCCCTCGCCTCTTTCTTTATTTGGTGTTTAACGTCGTTTTCAACCACAAAGGTTATATCGCGACGGGGGAAGGGGGGTTGGGGGGGGATGGGGAGGGGGATGGGATAGAGCCACTTGTCAATTGTTTCTTGTTCACAAAAGCACTAATCAAAAATTTGCTCCAGGGGCTTGCAACGTAGTGCAATATATGACCTTACTGGGAGAATGCAAGTTTCCAGTACAAAGGACTTAACATTTCTTACATACTGCTTGACTAAAATCTTTACAAAAATGGACTATATTCTATACAAGAAACACTTAACAAGGGTAAAAGGAGAAACAGAATCCGTTAGTCGCCTCTTACGACATGCTGCTCTCCCTCGCCTCACAGAATGGACATTTTATAAGAGAAAGAAAAGAGACATGGTCAGGAACAGCACTCACCTTTTCACCAGAAGAATAAAAGAAGAATTTGAGCTTTACAATATTTTGATGTTCCAGTTTGCGCATAATCTGTAGTTCTCGATTCTGCACACAGATAAACAACCACAGATCAATTTTACTGTACGTATTCACAAAACACAGTTTGGGACAATCAAAACAAAAAGCTTAAAAGTTAAAGGAGTTTAACTTAAAAAAAAAACAAGAAGGGCAAAGCCCATACGACTCACATGCTTGACCTTGACCTTTACATGACCTTGACCTTCAGGGTCAAGGTCAAATAACTAAACCTAGTAATGACATCATACACTAAGAACTGCTTTAGACATTTTTCCTACCAAAATACAATGTGACCTTGACCCAAGGTGAAGGTCATCCAAGGTCATGCAACACAAAGCTGTTCATTCAAGACATAGGAAGTACAATGGTGCTTATTGGCTCTTTCTACCATGAGATATGGTCACTTTTAGTGGTTCACTACCTTATTTTGGTCACATTTCATAAGGGTCAAAGTGACCTTGACCTTGATCATATGTGACCAAATGTGTCTCATGATGAAAGCATAACATGTGCCCCACATAATTTTTAAGTTTGAAACAGTTATCTTCCATAGTTCAGGGTCAAGGTCACTTCAAAATATGTATACAATCCAACTTTGAAGAGCTCATGTGACCTTGACCTTGAAGCAAGGTAAACCAAACTGGTATCAAAAGATGGGGCTTACTTTGCTCTATATATCATATATAGGTGAGGTATTCAATCTCAAAAACTTCAGAGAAAATGGGGAAAATGTGAACAATAGCTGTTTTTTAGGCAACATTTATGGCCCCTGCGACCTTGACCTTGAAGCAAGGTCAAGATGCTATGTATGTTTTTTGGGGCCTTGTCATCATACACCATCTTGCCAAATTTGGTACTGATAGACTGAATAGTGTTCAAGAAATATCCAACGTTAAAGTTTTCCGGACGGCCGGACGGACGGACGGACGACTCGGGTGAGTACATAGACTCACTTTTGCTTCGCATGTGAGTCAAAAAACCATTCCACTTTGAAAACTACACACATCTAACTTAAAACCCAATGCAAATGGCTGAATGTAGATTTTCGTTGTAATGGTGCACAACATCAGCCCGATTAGCTTGAGGGAAATCCTACACAATAAATTTGTCATACTGCATCACCACCCTGCGTTTCATGAACCAGGCATGGGAATTGAAAATTGTAAAAAAGGCGGAAAATTTATAACTGAAGACGCAAAGCGTCAAGTCGACGGCGCGAAGCGCCTAGCCTTACCAGGGGGGTCCGGGGGCATGCCCCCCCGGAAATTTTTTTCTCCAAAGAACCCAGATGGTGCAATCTGGTGTCATCTGAGCTCCAAGTTTGCCATTAAATTCTGTTTATAGAATCAGAGTTTTTAGTACAAAAATGTACCAAATTTTGCTTACATGTATTATATATGGTTTAAATTTGAAAAATTTTTTATCTGTTGAGACAAACAGAAAAATGTAACTTGTAACACAATCTGAGCAATCTGGTTTACTTTCAAACATAAAAGTTCAATAACTGAGGCGGGCGGTAGCAGTGCGTAAACAAAGTACGGAAAGTTTTCGCGGGCTTTTGCGCAAAGGCCAAAGTAACACGTGCTTTTTTTGTGTGCTTTATTTTTTCGGCGGACACTTTTGCATTTTCGGCGGAACAAAAAAAAAATTCGGCGGAAATCCGCCATTCGGCGGACAATTCCCATGCCTGATGAACCACGAAAAGGCGGACCAAAATAAGGTCAACAAGAGTGCAGCCAACCTTGAAATGGAATCTTTTTGCAAAAGTGACATGACACTTTTGTGGATGAATGAGCAGCTTTGTAATTGTATCATGTCGGGAAAACACATGAGGTAAGACAAGAAAAATAGGGTCTAGCTCTACACACAAACCGTCATTTCAATTGAACCAGTGGACCCTACAGTACAGAAGAGCTGCCATGGGATGATGGGTGCAAGTGATGTGTGCCTGACATTTCTTGGAGCACCTCCAGTTCAATACCACTGGATAAGCCTTCCTCATTTACTGATTGACTCTACTTTGGTTCAGACTTCTCAAGGAGAGGACATGACTACAAGATAGATACGTGTCAGGTCTTCCTCTGAAGTGTTCTTTGTTGGGAAGGGAGTTGCTGTTGAATAACAAGGCGGCTAGGCAGCTCAGTTCCTAGAGCACTGGACTTGTGATCCTTGGGTGGCGAGTTCCAATTCAAGGCGGGACATGTATACATTACATGGGTCAAATTTTGGTGCAGACTAAGAGACGGTATCCATGTCCCATGTAAAAAACCTCGGTCCTTCTGCCCTAAATGCAGGTGGCTGATTACTCCTAAACACGCATACACCTTGGTAGCGCCACTCTTGTTGCTGCTAGCTTTCTACTGGAAGGCAGCGGAACAAATTTTCCTTACATGAGATAATAAAGTAGATGAAACAAAACCAAAAAAAAAAAACAACTGCTTTGTAAATTGTAGCCATACTGTCGTGACCCACCTTGAACCGTTTGTCCTGCAGCACTTTCTTGATGGCTACGAGCTCTGATGTGTCCACTAGCTTGGCCTGGTACACCACTCCAAACGAACCGTTGCCGATGACCTTAGCGTCTGTATAGCTGACCTCCTGGGGTCGGTCGGGGCCCTGGCCCGAGGTGGCCAGCACCGTGGTGACCTTGCCCCCATCTTTACCTGAAGCAAGAACTGGCGTTGTCATGGTTATCCTCACACTGAGTCAGTCACAGCCACCACCACCGAGTCAAGAGTACGTGGCAAGCAAGCAAGCAAGTCTCTCTCTCTTTGTTTCTAGGCGGCGAAGTAGCATTGCGAAAATATACAATAAGCGTTGACATGCATCCTGTGTGATCTTTGCCCTGCAAGAGAAACAAATACAGACCTGTAGTGTTACTGTAAGCTTCTTGCACTTGCAGCATACTTCAAGTCTGTCAGGAGAGAAGGTTAGTCAAATGTTATCAACAACATGCACTGACTGATAGTGATTTGTACACATAAATTAAGAAAATGTAATCAAATTATTTAACTCAAGAGCAGTGTTAAATAGCAAGTTCCCTAAGTACTGCAATCATTTCTCAGACCTGGGTAAAGAGTGAATACTGTGCAATCATAGTAACAGAGACAAAGAGGCAGGTCATGGGATAAAACAAGGTTCACACTCAAACCCCTCAAATGACACCCAAACCTCATCAGCAACTAGAGCGCCCTAGGAAGACACTGGCAGTGTCACTGTCACTGCTAACCAAGGATCACATCCACACACAGTATTTGACACATTTGTAAATTTGTTGAAGTGTTTTTTTCCCACTGCAACACGTATGGCAGACACAAAAACAATGTGCCTTTTAAAAGCTCCTAGACCAATGATGATAATGCATACTGTTGTCGTTGCATCTCCTATTGAAGTTATTCTCTGGCAATAAAAACAACTCTTACACAAAAGGTTATTTTCTACATGCAAAAAGTCAGTACACAAAACAATTGCTCTGCGAAGCCTTTTGTGCACATCATTGCCTATGCCCTGCGCATTCTATTTCGACCTAGCACCATCCCTGCTTACCTCCTGGCTCAGGGCGTTCTCGCCTCAAAGCGAGGATCTGCTCAACCCACTTCACAAACATGACCACAATCCAGTTCAGCCGATACGAATCCTAGTAGAAGCCTCCCTCAGTCTTATTGTTACAGCGTTGAAGCAAAAACCAAACTAAGAATAAGATTCAGTTAAGTTACTCTTGTAAGGTCTTTGGCGACTGGCATGATTGAAAGCACACAGACACAAATAACTAAGAGCAACTGAGAAAGAAGACAGCTGAAGACCGTGGAAACTATTCAACTGTGAGTTTGAAATAACAGTCAACACACAGCATATTCCCAATTCCAAAAGGATGACAACCCCAGAAAGCCACACAAAGTGACCCACATCTTCACCTTCAACAACCAATAATGCTGCCATTTGTACTTCCTAGTTGTTAGGTTGACACCTACTTTAGCTATTGCTAAGTTAAGACTTAAGTGAAAGTTACTGGACAACAACTCTTCCCCCTCCCTCTCTCCTGCTGCTGAAGAATCCAGGAGGGGCATGGTGGTCATCCATCACAGGAGTGACCCTGACAGGGACACCACGAATGACCTCCAACCTCCAGGTCACTGCCACCTTCACTCCCCACCCCCCTCACACAAACAATGAATCAGTGCATGTCCCTGACCACAGTATGTGCGTCAACTGACTTCCCACTCCTTAGTTACAACTACAAGACCAGTGGCCAGAGAGAATGGCTGTTATGCTGATGTGAAGAGACCACCAACCATGAAAACAGTAAAAAAAAAAAACACCAACCAAGAAAAGGCACTCTAGACGTCCAGCCACCTCCTTAAGTTGAACTTAACTAAAGTTTTGCACTGAAAATTGGTGAGCATGTGAATTGTGATTGTAAATAGAGTTTGTTACTGTTACTGTTAGAGTGCCATGGAGAATGAGAGCTTGCCGCGGTCATCCTGTTTTGAGAATGAAAGTTGCATGTCCTTTTCAAATTCCAATGCTTGTTATTCTCTCGGGTGTCAGGAAATTGGTTCGGCATAACTCTCAGTGTTAGTTATTCTGATCAAAAGGGTGTCATAAAGGTAAAGACAGGCTGTTAAAACTTGAAGGAAGTAGACAACAGAATAAAAGTGACACATAGTGCTTTGTTTCTGTGTCCATGAACCATAGAAATAAACCACTAAAAACCAATCATTGAACTGGAAAACAACTACCATTGTACCAATCACATGAAAAAAAATGAACACATGAAGTCTAAGCCCTGTATTTGACGCAATGGCTTGGTGGTAAGACGCCGAACTCCAAAGCGGAAGGTTGTGTGTTCGAATGCCTGACTCTGACATGGATTACAGGATCTTTTCCGTGCACACTTGGTCTTGGGCTTGCGTGTACACACGAAGGGGGATAAGGCACTAGCAGGTCTGCACATAAGTTGACCTGGGAGATCGGAAAAATCTCCACCTTAACCCACCAGGCGTGGCCGGTATTCGAACACTCATCGTCGCAGCAATGAAGTGAAACTTGAAGTCGACTCCTACAGGGGTTTACAACCACAAGCCATGGTATGTGTTTTCACACTTCCGTTTCAGGTCAAACTGAAAGATGAAACCAGATCGCAACAGCAGTTCTTACAAACTTCCCGAACCCTAGTAGCAAGCCCACTGGGACTCTCTTCTCTGACACACTGGTGTTGTTAAGCTTGTATCGTCACAGTATCCAGATCTATACAATCATGATGATGAGAAGAAAAACACGATTCAGTTGTTTCATGGTTTCCAAGCTCTGAGAGTGAGACTTTTGCTATGAGCTTTGAATCTTGTGCGCATGTGTGCACACAGGGGTGTTCTGACAACTAAGCGAGTCCGCACAAGGTTGACCGGGGAAATAAATCTCACACTGAACCTAGGATTTGAACTCATGTCGAAAGCAACGAACTGATTTTAAAGCCTGTGCACTGTCTACTGAGTTGCGCCCCATCAGCTCCACAAAACTCATAGTAACTGGGATTCAAACACAGCGACGAACTGGTTATAAAGCAGGGTGGATATTTTTCTAATCTCCCAGGTCAACTTACATGCGGACCTGCTAATGCCTTATATTTAAATACTCCTTTGTGAGTACATGCAAGCACGAGACCAAGAGCGCACGGAAAAGATCCTGTAAATGTAATCCATGTCCAAGGTCAGTGGGTTATAGAAACACGAAAACACCAAGCATACATCCTCCAAACAGTGTATGGATGCCTAAATGGCGGGGTATAAACAGAATATACACGTAAAATCCCACTCTTGCAAAAGCATGACCAAACTATGGAGCTTCAGCCCATGAACAGACGAAGAAGAAGGAAACAAAGCAGCATCAATATGAATGTCATGGACGATGGAGTCATCTAAACTATCTTTTAAATCAGACCTTTCCCCTTGCAACACACTGCCTGCTGATGCTGCACAACTCAGCCAAAACTGGAATCATCCCCACAGAAGATGACAAAGAAGGGTCTTTGCAGTCACACCCAGTATTGTCTGAGCTTGCTTAGTACTGGCTTACCAATTGGCAGAAGAGTTACATATTTCCATAGGGAAAGAAAGAGATAGAGAGATGTGGGATGGGGAGTGGGGAGAAAACAAAAGTATCTGACCAACTTTTATCTTGCCAGTAGGTCAGAAAGCTGAACTAAGCAAAGGGAATTGCTACCCTCCTCAGGCATCCCATTCTAAAAGCAAAGTGTAACTGTAAGCACATGCCCTTTATCTTGTCTCCAGTTACTTGAAGTTATTGCCAGTTGTACCGGCTACCCTTGTGTTTCTCAATCTCAATATCCATTATTCACAAAAATAAAAATAAATCCATTACTCATGTTTGAAAGCAGCAAGTGTCATGTAAGTTGTAACCTAACCTGTCACATGCCTTACACTACAGTACTCTATAGAACGGCACTGGTTCACTACAGCTGTACACAGGGTTTAGCCTGGGAGAAAGACAAAGGGACATTTGTCCCCCTCAACTAAATTCCGATGGGACAAAGATGCATGTATGCGTTTTTGACCAAAGATGCAAAATAGTGCAATATGGTGCCATCTGAGAATTAGCAGCTATATCGTGTTATCTGTGTATGTGTGTAATCCGATGTAAAGTGTACATTTGGTGGTGCAGTGGTACGTAATCTCAATGCGCCCTTTGACGCACTGAAGGGAATTGTGATGGGACATTTTCAGATCTAATGCGCCAATGGCGCAGGGCGCACTAGTAGATGAAACCCTGTGTACATCACTAAATGATACTAAAACTGATCACAAAGCTGGCTGCTGGTATGGCGACAACAAAGTTGTTAAATTGACTTAACTCCTGATGTTTGTAGACATCTGTAATCTTTAACAAAACAAAATGTTATGAGAAAGAGAAACTTGTGCTGTTTGTAATACAATGGTATTGCAAGTGTAAAGTCTGTCACTCTGTGTCATTGTTAAAATTAAATCAGACAAATTTGTGTTACTTTCTTTTTCAACATGGTCTGGCAAATTGTCAATTAACTACTGCTGTCAAACACAATAGATGTTGGTTTAAATGATGATAACCTGGTTATGGAGACTAACAGTAACACAAATTGTTTAGCCTGTTGGTGTAGACATGTCCTGATCAACAGCGACTACTTTCATTTTGAACATTATTTCTTCTGAAAAAATGCAAAACTCTCGTTAAGCTGATAATGATATACGCGGAGCCTTTGCACATGCCATATAATGTAACTTGTAACCTAACCATAGAATCTACATTTCCAAAGTGTTGCTGTTTGTCTGAGGAATAAGACTTTGTCCATTGACCCTGTTGGCCCACTGTTCTGTGTTCATTGTTCTGCACATGAAAACGCCACCCCCAGGAATAGTGTGATTGTGAACGTGACAGACATAATGGAAGAAGAAAATTCACTCCAAAGTTCAAAAGCATGGGTGAGGTACCCGAAAAAGTTATCCAAACGAGTAAGAACTTTACATCAATTTGGCCATTCGCCTGAGGGCGAAAAAGAGAGCCTCATTATCAGTCAACAGTTGGTGCGCTAGAATGACAGACGGCGGACAACGACCTGACAGCCTCACGTAAAAACCACCTCAGTATAATAACCATTCTCAAGAACTAAGACATTGGTCCCGAAATGACTGGTGAGAGTGAAAAATAGACTAAAATGCCAGTGTCTTCCGATGCAGAAGATTGATCGACCGCCATCTTTGAAGGTCTAACCAGCATGGCTGACCCAAAAAATCCTCATACTTACTGATAGTCCTCATGCCTCCGAAGGCTTGGTTTGATCCTGACTTTGCCCCTTCAGCGAACGATGTTGTTCTTGGCCGTCCGCTCATTATAGTCCAGGCTCTGGTAAGTTAAAAGTCCCACTTCCGCTCAGTAATCCAACGGGATCTGTTACATTTCAAGAGAAACCAGGGCCGATCTTGCTCAAAATCGTACAAAATTCTACCTCTCACGAAGGCAAGGATGCCCTCCTGCTAGGGCATCTGGAGTAGTTTCCCAGATTCCTAGAAGGTAAAAACGTTACTAAACACAAATATCGTACACTCATCCCAGGTAAAATACACCACAACTGCACAATTTGATGGTTTGTGTGCTTGTTTCCAATGGCTGATCAGTTCCATACAATGATGGGAGATGTATTAGCGAAACCTGAATCGGCAAAAGTCGGAACCAATCAAAACGCAGCATCTAAGCTGCCGTGGAATTACGGAAATTATCGATCGTCTCCGCAGCGACTGCTTACACAAAGTCTCAGTACGTCATCAGTTGTGGGCACTCCACAGCAGAAACAGACCTCAGCCCAGCTGAGAGGGTAGCTCCCGTGTTCGCTCTTTTCTTTGTAAAGTTTTTTTCTCACACCATACCGTTGAGTCTCTTGGTTCGTGTTTCGTGGACGTTTATCACCCTTGAAGAATCATTTTATTTTACCTGTCGTTACTTTGCAAGTCTGCTTTCAAGTCGACAAAAATCTGCAACAACTCGGGTCAGCGCACTGTTACGACTGTACAAAAGTAAGCGAATCTTCCTGCAAGTTTCTAAAACAGCAACAGTGGAACTACAGCAGGAGAGTGAGTGAGTATTGTTACACAATGATTCATGTCCAGTAAGAAGTGTTCTCATGGACTTTCTGGATGAATTGTGAAGGGAAGTGTGCACAAAAATTTAAATTTAAAAATTCAAAAAAGCAATGAAGAAAAAAAGTGGCTGTTTTAGTGTTTAAAAAATGACACAAAAAAATGACCTTAAAAAAAATGTGTATGACTATGAGTTAATTTGAATCTCGGATATGTTTCTAAAACATTTTCAAGTAACCTTAGTGCAGAAAAATAAAAAATTAAACCAAAAAATCAGAAAAACTTATTTCAAAGCACAGTTGGGTTTGGTATAAAGAATCACAAACAAGAAAGGTTAAATTGTCGAAATGTTTAATTCAGGACAAAACAACACATTCTCAAAAACCTTGAAGTGGACAAACAGGAGACACAACAGAAGGGAAAAAAAAAGTTTCTTTGACTTCAGAATGTGCCAAAGATGGTCATATCAATGACAAGACAATGAATTAAATGTTCGATAAATGTGACCTTTCTCCGGTTTTTACATTTAGTCAAGTTTTGACTAAATTTTTTAACATAGGGGGGGAATCGAGACGAGGGTGTGGTGTATGTGTGTGTGTGTGTGTGTGTGTAGAGCGATTCAGACTAAACTACTGGACCGATCTTTATGAAATTTGACATGAGAGTTCCTGGGTATGATATATATCCCCGGACGTTTTTTCATTTTTTCGATAAATACCTTTGATGACGTCATATCCGGCTTTTTGTAAAAGTTGAGGCGGCACTGTCACACCCTCATTTTTCAATTAAATTGATTGAAATTTTGGCAAAGCAATCTTCGACGAAGGCCGGGGTTTGGTATTGCATTTCAGCTTGGTGGCTTAAAAACTAATGAGTGAGTTTGGTCATTAAAAATCGGAAACTTGTAATTAAAATTATTTTTTTATTAAACGATCTAAAAACAATTTCATCTTATTCTTCGTCATTTTCTGATTCCAAAAACATATACATATGTTATATTTGGATTAAAAACAATCTCTGAAAATTAAAAATATAAAAATTATGATCAAAATTAAATTTCCGAAATCGATTTAAAAACTATTTCATCTTATTCCTTGTCGGTTCCTGATTCAAAAAACATATAGATATGATATGTTTGGATTAAAAACACGCTCTGAACGTTAAAACGAAGAGAGGTACAGTAAAGCGTGCTATGAAGCACAGCGCAACCGCTGCCGCGCCAAACAGGCTCGTCACTTTCACTGCGTTTTGCACTCGCGGCGGACTACGTTCAGTTTCATTCTGTGAGTTCCACAGCTTGACTAAATGTAGTAATTTCGCCTTACGCGACTTGTTAATTCTTGATTTGGAATGTAAGAAGTCTACCTGTTCCATTTTTTCGGTTGGATGTTGTAGGAAGGTGGTCGCGTTGGAGAGATGATAGTAAAGGCATCTTAGACTGTAGTTGCATTTGCTGGATTCAGCAGTCGCCATTGCCAGGAGGAGCCTGTGAACTGCGCAAAAATTACAGTGTTTGGAAAGCTCTGCCTACCTCCGTTTACATTTTCTTGTTGTAATCATAGTTCATACCACAGCACAAATCGACACAGTGATTTCAGAATGGAAGTCGCTTGTTCATTTAAATACTTGTTAATCTCAGGTGCCGGAGACTGGTTCCGCATTAAAAAAAAAAAAAATAAATAAAATCCCTGCGCTTAGAACTGTACCCACGGAATACGCGCGATATAAGCCTCATATTGATTGATTACTGACTGATGTGACTCTTGTTGTATGTTGTATGCATTTAAAGCGCTGACGTCCCTTTGTTTCTCGGATCTTAAAATAGTGCTCTGCCTCATTGGATTAAGATTGTCGTCGTGATTGTTTTCAACAGATCTTCTTCTTCTTCTTCTGCGTTCGTGGGCTGAAACTCCCACGTACACTCATGTTTTTTGCACGAGTGGAATTTTACGTGTATGACCATTTTTTACCCCGCCATACGCCGTTTTTGGAGGAAGCATGCTGGGTATTTTCGTGTTTCTATAACCCACCGAACTCTGACATGGATTACAGGATCTTTTTCGTGCGCACTTGGTCTTGTGCTTGCGTGTACACACGGGGGGGGTGTTCGGACACCGAGGAGCGTCTGCACACAAAGTTGACTCTGAGAAATAAATCTCTCGCCGAACGTGGGGACGAACTCACGCTGACAGCGGCCAACTGGATACAAATCCAGCGCGCTACCGACTGAGCTACATCCCCGCCCCGAGTAACAGATCAAAATGTACACTTTGTCGTCATCCTGGAATTTTGGCATAAGGCACCAAAAAAAAAGTTGTATGTTTCTGGTAACATGGCTACAAAAATTAGGGTGGGTAGGTAGGGTTTTGTTTTGTTTTTGTTTTTTTGGTCAGGGTAGAAAATAACTATACAGTGACGCAAAGAGACTGGACTTACTATACAAAGAGAAAGACAACACATTACAAAACAAATGAGACAAAAGGGATGCGGGGTTATCCCCCTTGTGTCGTCTGCCGTCTGTTACTTTCGTTTTGACGTTGTTTTTTTTGTTTGTTTTTTTACAAATGCAATAAAAAAAAGTCTAGGGTCGGCAAGAAAAAAACTAAGTAGGGTCGGGTGACCAGAAACATACAACTTTTTTTTATGGCCTAACTCAATTCTTGATGTTTTTGTGCTTGAGATTTGTTATATCTTCTTCTTCTTCTTGTCGATCACTCAGATGTAAACGCCGGTTCTCCGCGTAAATGTTGCCGTGCGCTGTAGGTCGTCCAGACTGCCATAGAGCTTCCCTTGCACCGTGGTCGCCTCCGCCCAGATCTGGCTCCTGAGGCCATCGTGTAGTGGGCAAGTCTGCAGCAGGTGTTCCTTTGTCAATATGCTGCCTGTTTGACAAGGGCACTGGTCTGACTGGCCAATTCTGAACTTGGTGAAAAGGTGGTGGTTCATTTGATTTGTTATATGAAGTCTTATATCGCGCGCGTATCTCCAGGCTCGGACTCAAGGCGCAGGGATCTATTTATTTTGAGATTAAGTAAATCATTCTAAGTAACAGTGGACAATACATGATTTAACATTCCTTCATCTTTCTAGCGGCATACCACTACCAGGTCCAAATATAAACACTATTTCATCATAAAAATACTCAGTTTGGGCCTTATGCTGAAAGGCTGTCTAAAAGGAGTTAGACCAAAATGCCATGACGATGTCGACTTGTTGTTGCAGGCAAGCAGACTGTGATGGCACCAGCTTTGACACCGCTATCCAGACTGTGTGATTCTGTGGTGCTTGCAATCAGGCCGTCTGTCAACAGTGGCAGAAGCGACCTGCATTGTTGATTTCATGTCTACATGATATAGACTTCATTTCCTGAACTTGGCTGAAGCAAGGTTTGTTACGCAGGCAAGTACAGTGCAACTCCCCTTTTGAGACCTCAAACAATTCAGGGATGTTGCTACATATTCATACCTATAGGACAAATGTCCTAGCTCTTCAGCATCAATAAGACATTTGACCGCTTTCAAAAATTTCAATTGGACCTCAGAATTGTTTCATTTTCAAGAATGACGCTCGTCGTGTTCCCCACTGTTTTTGACCCTAATGTAGCACATGATGCCGTTGAATAAACAAACGTGTTCAGCTTTTGTTGAACTTTGGCAGGCTTTATTTTTATTTTTCGGTGGCATAACTCAGTGCGCTTCGTCAAAATGTCTCGAACTGAAAGCAAAAGCAGACGCAAGACTAAGTCAGTTGGAGTTGTCTTCCATACTCCTAACTTTAATGTGCTGCAGATGGGTGTCACCCAAACGCAAGATCCGCATTGCACAACTTCAGTGCACCTGTACGCGAGAGTGCTTGGTCGCTTTTTGAAAATGTGTATCTTGAAAGGAACATTAACGAATATCGCGCTGTCCGAAGGAATTGAGTTCTTATCGGACAATGCCAGCGCTCAGTTCAAAACGATAGGACATCTGACCACCATGCGGCAATGTGAATCGGACATTTGAGCCTCTAAATCAGCCGATGTCCGACGCCTAACGACATCCCTGCAATTTGAGAAATTCAAATCTTAAAGCCTCGCTACGTCTCCCGTAAACCATCAGTTTCTGGTCACAGACACTGTCAGGCTTTTACACAATTCGTAATTGAAATGCACATATTGTGAGTACGAATATATGTGCATTTCAATTACGAACTTTATCATATGGCACTACCTTTACCTTGACCTTGTTTAACTTATGATATTATACTTAGTCTGCCTGCACTTGCTGTGTAATAAGCTGAATGTGTACTCGAGGCTAAAATGATAATGCTGATAATGTTGTTGTCCCCAGTGATGGCAGTCTCAGTCAAGGTGGAATCTCCACTGTGCGGTGAACCTTGAACCACAACATCACCAGCTGTGTTGCTGTCAAACCTCCTCCACTGTCCACCAGTGTCCGCATGGAGGATTATGAGGGATGCTTCTCCACCTGTGCGCTGTACTGGTGGCTTCATATGGTGAAGCATTAGTCTCTGTGGTGAGTGCTTCTTTGTCTATCAGGGATGGTTTTGGGAAGAATATTTTGATATAAATTACAATGATTCATTGGTTGATTGATGGACAACAGTCCCTGCAATGAACAGCCCCTGGTGTGAGTGGACACCTGACATGTACGGACACATTTGCTAGGCACAGAGTGTTTTGAAATGATAGTTGCACCCTCTTAAGCGGGCACCTGCATGACACAGACACTCATGTTCGGTCCGAACAGCAGGTCATACCTGTGATGTACGGACAGATGATTGTCAAGTTTTAACCACAACCACAGTCGGTGGTTGATACAAAGGTCACAGCAGGTCATACCTGTGATGTGCGGACAGATGATTGTCAAGTTTTAACCACAACCACAGTCGGTGGTTGATACAAAGGTCACAGCAGGTCATACCTGTGATGTACGGACAGATGATTGTCAAGTTTTAACCACAACCACAGTCGGTGGTTGATACAAAGGTCACAGCAGGTCATACCTGTGATGTGCGGACAGATGATTGTCAAGTTTTAACCACAACCACAGTCGGTGGTTGATACAAAGGTCACAGCAGGTCATACCTGTGATGTACGGACAGATGATTGTCAAGTTTTAACCACAACCACAGTCGATGGTTGATACAAAGGTCACAGCAGGTCATACCTGCGATGTACGGACAGATGATTGTCAAGTTTTAACCACAACCACAGTCGGTGGTTGATACAAAGGTCACAGCAGGTCATACCTGCGATGTACGGACAGATGATTGTCAAGTTTTAACCACAACCACAGTCGGTGGTTGATACAAAGGTCACAGCAGGTCATACCTGTGATGTACGGACAGATGATTGTCAAGTTTTAACCACAACCACAGTCGGTGGTTGATACAAAGGTCACATCAGGTCATACCTGTGATGTACGGACAGATGATTGTCAAGTTTTAATCACAACCACAGTCGGTGGTTGATACAAAGGTCACAGCAGGTCATACCTGCGATGTACGGACAGATGATTGTCAAGTTTTAACCACAACCACAGTCGGTGGTTGATACAAAGGTCACAGCAGGTCATACCTGTGATGTACGGACAGATGATTGTCAAGTTTTAACCACAACCACAGTCGGTGGTTGATACAAAGGTCACAGCAGGTCATACCTGTGATGTGCGGACAGATGATTGTCAAGTTTTAACCACAACCACAGTCGGTGGTTGATACAAAGGTCACAGCAGGTCATACCTGTGATGTGCGGACAGATGATTGTCAAGTTTTAACCACAACCACAGTCGGTGGTTGATACAAAGGTCACAGCAGGTCATACCTGTGATGTGCGGACAGATGATTGTCAAGTTTTAACCACAACCACAGTCGGTGGTTGATACAAAGGTCACATCAGGTCATACCTGTGATGTACGGACAGATGATTGTCAAGTTTTAATCACAACCACAGTCGGTGGTTGATACAAAGGTCACAGCAGGTCATACTTGTGATGTGCAGACAGATGATTGTCAAGTTTTAACCACAACCACAGTCGGTGGTTGATACAAAGGTCACAGCAGGTCATACCTGTGATGTACGGACAGATGATTGTCAAGTTTTAACCACAACCACAGTCGGTGGTTGATACAAAGGTCACATCAGGTCATACCTGTGATGTACGGACAGATGATTGTCAAGTTTTAATCACAACCACAGTCGGTGGTTGATACAAAGGTCACAGCAGGTCATACTTGTGATGTGCAGACAGATGATTGTCAAGTTTTAACCACAACCACAGTCGGTGGTTGATACAAAGGTCACAGCAGGTCATACTTGTGATGTGCGGACAGATGATTGTCAAGTTTTAACCACAACCACAGTCGGTGGTTGATACAAAGGTCACAGCAGCAGTGCGAAAGAGGAGGGATATCGGTCTCGTGTTAACTTGAGTGCACGTGTACTAAGCAGGAGGGGTTGGTTTGGGTCAGGAGTAGAGTACACTTTCTTGCATTCAGAGGCGAAGATGCCAACACAAAACAGCACTATACTCTTTTTTCTTGTCTGTCGGATTTAAACAACAGAAGCTACAGTTGCTGAAACCCCTCAAAGAAAGAGAGTGAAAATTCGGCCACAATTCTCAGCATCGTGTGTCATGTTTTGCACACCAGCCAATGGTTGAGGATAACACTTCGATCATGTGTGGTGGTAAAATATCTCTGCTGCAAAGCCATAGTCTTTTTTCCCTTTGCCTTGACCATTGGGTCGGTTGCATATTAGACTCAATCATTTTGTTTGTGTCTGTGTAAAACAGCCTCCTGCAATGTATGGACAGGTTTGCTATATATATATATATGGCCCATGGGTGTTCGTTCATGAGAGGGGCTCCTGTATATAATATACTGGTTCAGATCTGAGTATACAGTGAAATCTCTCTCTTGTTTGAATATAAACACACACAAAAATGATCGTTGGTGAGATTTGACATACATGTGTGGAGTCCGGTTATGCAGCTAAAAAATGATGATGATGTTTATACGGCTGGATCAGGAGTTGAGGAAGATTCCTGCATTTTCCCCAAGTACACTCTTTTGCGGCAATAAGCAGTGTACATGTAATGGTTTCCACTTCATACAATTGATTGTGAAAACGTTGAGTACAGTTGCCTTTTATTTTTTATGATCCAATACTGATGGCGGCATCCTCTCGGCATCACCATCTGCAAAAAAATCTGACAAATCTTTGGCACATTTGTCGTAGGCTGTACCTGTTGGTCATAGTTTTGCTGCTTTCGCCTCTTCCAGATTCCATCAAAAAACAAGAAAGCTTAGTTTGTGGAATAGTTTATTATAGGTGTGAATTAAGAGAGAGCAGTCAGTGTCCATAACCTCTATTTAAACAAGATGGCTAGGGGGGGGGGGGGGGGGGGGGGTAGCTAGATGTTATGCGGGAAGGAGTAGTTACAGAGACCCGTGTGAGAACGGTTGAGGAAAAGAGGGGGGAAAGGGGAGGGGAATGTATAGTAAAGGGAGAAAGGGCATCTGGAATGTATGAATGGTCAGTGAGAAGGGGTCAGACAGCGAGTGGTCATTAGAAGGGGCCAGAGCAAGTTCAGATGGCTCTTATTATAATGTAAAAAACATTCAGAAACATGATGATGTTCGGCTATCACCATCTTGATGTTGAAGCTAAGTTCCTTTCATTGTCTCATTATTATTTGTGTGGCTACAAGGAGCATTAGGTCAACGCACTTCTCAATTTCTTGTTTTAATTAAAAGTTTCATAAACTAAACTTTTTCCTTCTTTTTTCATTCTAGATTTTAGAACGATAGCAGTTTTTCTGTTTCAAATGTATTGAGCTTGCACTAGACCTTTTAGGTAATTAGTTATTCACAATTTCATTTACAGAGACTACAAGAGCACAACAGGTTATGATGTTCAGGCTCCATACTGGTCAATGCCCACTCTAGCCCGCCTTTACAGAATGAAGATCTCCCACACAGACGACTGCCCGTGTGGAACAGGCACGCGGACCAAGGAACATGTCCTCCAGACGTGCTCAACCCTTGTGGACCTGACAAGCGAATTCTGGCCGAGATGGTGGACCTGGAAGAGAAATTGCGGCGAATTGCAGACTTCATCACACCAACAACCTTGACAGTGTAGCATGGCGACAGAAACGCAGGAAAAACTGTGGGGCCAGGCGGAGTCCCTGCGGTGAACTGCAGACTTCATCACAACAACCTTGACAGTCTAGCATGGTGACGGGAATGCAGGAGAAACTGTGGGGCCAGGCGGAGTCCCTGCGGTGAACTGCAGACTTCATCACAACAACCTTGACAGTCTAGCATGGTGACGGGAATGCAGGAGAAACTGTGGGGCCCAGCGGAGTCCCTGCGGTGAACTGCAGACTTCATCACAACAACCTTGACAGTCTAGCATGGTGACGGGAATGCAGGAGAAACTGTGGGGCCCAGCGGCAAACTGCAGACTTTATTGCATCAACAACCTTTACAGTCTAGCATGGTGACGGGAACGCAGGAGAAACTGTGGGGCCCAGCGGAGTCC
Source organism: Littorina saxatilis (assembly GCF_037325665.1). Lineage (NCBI taxonomy): Eukaryota > Metazoa > Mollusca > Gastropoda > Littorinimorpha > Littorinidae > Littorina > Littorina saxatilis. The sequence goes on from NC_090252.1 coordinate 54,149,471, forward strand.
CTGCGGCAAACTGCAGACTTTATCACATCAACAACCTTTACAGTCTAGCATGGTGACGGGAATGCAGAAGAAGGTTTACAGGGACCACTGGAACCTTTGTGCTTGTGTCTGCTCCAACAGTCTAACGAAGTGCCTGATGATGTTCCTGGTGAGATGCTGATCATCCCTGTACATCCATGATCTCAACTTAGCAAAGGCGTGGAGAATATTGCCTTGGGTCTGCCTGTGTCATGTTAACTGTTGTGCCTCTGGTGAGTTTTTGTGTGAGTGTGTGCGTTTGTGTGTGTGCGTTTGTGTGTGTGTGTGTGTGTGTGTGTGTGTGTGTGTGTGTGTGTGTGTGTGTGTGTGTGTGTGTGTAGTACGTGCCTGTGAGTGTGTGCGTTTGTGTGTGTGCGTTTGTGTGTGTGTGTGTGTAGTATGTGCCTGTGTGTGTGTGCGTTTGTGTGTAGTGTGTGTGCGTTTGTGGTTATGATAGTCGTTGGATTTATCATTGAGGCTTACTATGTGTACAAGTGAAATCTAGGGACTCTGAAATAGATCAGTCAGACCATACTTAAAATGCCTCCTTAGAATGAGACGTTTCTATACACTGTGATAAAGGACACCTGTGAGTCCTGGTCCTAGACACCCCTGTTGTCCCTTTGTCTATTATCACGATCAAAATGTACCTGTCATAACAGGCAACTTGCAATGTAGGAACCGGCACGGTTGGCCTAGTGGTAAGGCGTCCGCCCCGTGATCGGGAGGTCGTGGGTTCGAACCCCGGCCGGGTCATACCTAAGACTTTAAAATTGGCAATCTAGTGGCTGCTCCGCCTGGCGTCTGGCATTATGGGGTTAGTGCTAGGACTGGTAGGTCCGGTGTCAGAATAATGTGACTGGGTGAGACATGAAGCCTGTGCTGCGACTTCTGTCTTGTGTGTGGCGCACGTTAAATGTCAAAGCAGCACCGCCCTGATATGGCTCTTCGTGGTCGGCTGGGCGTTAAACAAACAAACAAACAAACAAATTGCAATGTAGGGACACTTTCACTGGGCCCTTGTTGATCAAAAAGGTGTTATTTACTGCAAGTTCCACTGCAGAGTTGTCTACCCGCCAAAGTGTGAGCTACTTACAGGGCTAACAACTTTCCGATTCTAGCCGGAAATCCTGTTTTTGAAAACTTTTAAAACCGGAAAATCCTGTTTCCAAAAGTAAAATTACAAAAATATAATATTTTTTTTTTAGTTTGGATGGTTGATAGAGGGCAAAATGTGTATTATTTTATCATTTATTAACATACATTTTGGTTGCCCCCCAGACCCCCGTTGCGGGCCGTTGCCCCTGCCACCGTGGACCCTGGCATTTCAGTTGTTTTTTGTTTTTTTGGTGTTAGCCCTGTATTTATAGTAGCTCGACGGTTTTTGTACATCGGAGGACGGCACACCCTGAAATGTGGAGTGGCCGTTTGTGGTGGGGTTGGGCTGCTGTTATTGCCTTGTTTGCTCTTCGGGTGTGTATGGTTTTTTTTCTCAAAAATAAGCTGTTTTATATTGTTTGTGCAGATGATGGAGTGTGGAGCAAGACTTGAGATGCTGACCCCAGATACATGTACCTGAAGCCTTTTTACACCACCAACCAGCTGGTCGACGCAGGCAACCTCTTCGGGGCAAACTGAAAGAAGGGTCTGGACAAAGCATAGTCACCGCTTAGGCCAAACAAAAATATATGTTGGTTTAGGGTAACCCGACTGACCCTAGTTTTTCCCGCCGACCCTAAAACTTTTTTTTCATTTCTAAAAAAAATGGCACATTTTGCGAACCATACTAAGGGAAGTAACCTTTAAAATCGACTAAATTTAACAAATCAAAAACTTTAAAATAAAAGAAAAGCCGACCTACTGGCCCTATCTTTTTTGGTCACATTGCCTTAAACCAACATATATTTTTGTTTGGCCTTATGTTTGTATGATCTGTTTTCATTGACAGTCCTTACTCGAAATGAAATAAATTAAGTGCCAATTACTTGCTCAATTTTGAAGCAGGCAATCCAAATCTTGTGCCTCAAACATGCCAAAATTATACCTCCTGCATCATATAACTAGAATGGTAGGTTACATTTATAGTACCTGTACCCAGTGCCAGTGGTTTTTTAAGTAATTTTGTTTGTTTGCTTAACGCCCAGCCGACCACGAAGGGCCATATCAGGGCGGTGGGTTTTTAAGTAAACGGACAGACAAACACTGATGATACAGATAATGAACTTATCTCAAAATTGTCGACTAAACTCGCTTGCAAGATGCTTGCTTGCTTGTTTTAAAAAAAATTCTTCTTCTTCAGCGTTCCAGAATTTTTCTGGTTACGTGTGAGCTCGTTTGCCCATTTGGGTTCCCCACACTATACTCTGAGAGCATAGTCAGCTTCACTCCGCTTTCGTTGAGTAGGCATGCTGGGTATTTTCGTGTTTCCATAACCCACCGAACTCCGACATGGATTACAGGATCTTTTCCGTGCGCACTTGGTCTTGTGCTTGCGTGTACACACGAAGGGGGTTAAGTCACTAGCAGGTCTGCACATAAGTTGACCTGGGAGATCGGAAAAATCTCCACTCTTAACCCACCAGGCGGCAGCGACCGGGATTCGAACTCACGACCTCCTGATTAGGAGGCCGACGTCTTGCCACTGCGCCCGTCTTTTAAATTCTGAATTTGGGAACGTTAGCCGTCTATCTGTTTTTGTATTTATACCTCCTCCACTACAATAGAGGAATATTAATCAATCAATCAATATGAGGCTTATATCGCGCGTATTCCGTGGGTACAGTTGTAAGCGCAGGGATTTATTTTTTTATTATTATTTTTTTTATTTTTTTTATTTATTTAATTTAAAAAAAAAATTTTTATGCAATTTATATCACGCACATATTCAAGGCGCAGGGATTTATTTATGCCATGTGAGATGGAATTTGTTTTACACAATACATCACGCATTCACATCGGCCAGCAGATATACAGTGGAACCACCCTTTCAACCTTGCAAAATCATGAGAAAAAAAATCCAAAAACAAGGAGTCTGCCAACGTTCCAAAATTCAGAATGAAAAAACAAGAAAAGTAGGTTGTTGCAACGTTTGTTATTTGACAAAAAAATATGTTCACAATGTTTTTTTTTGTTTTGTTTTAATGAATGTATTGTTTTGTCAATAACAAACGTTCCCGCAACAACCTACCTTTCTTGGTTTTTGATTCTTGGAAAATCATGAAAAAATGGGGTGGTGTTAAAAAGTAACTTGTCAAGCACAGACCTGCTGCCCTGCCCCTACTGTTTGGAAATGAACATATTTAGCTACACTTGTACTGAAACAATAAAATCAAAGTACTTTCAGTGATGAAAGAATAATAAAAGGAAAGGTTTGTTTGTTTGCTTAACGCCCAGCCGACCACGTAGAGCCATATCAGGGCGGTGCTGCTTTGACTTTTAACGTGCGCCACACACAAGACAGAAGTCGCAGCACAGGCTTCATGTCTCACCCAGTCACATTATTCTGACACCGGACCAACCAGTAAGGAAAGGTTAAAACAAATTCTTTCAACATTATTTTAATTAATGGTGTGAAAAGAAGACAGATAGATGAGCCTGTGTCAAAAGTTAAAAATATTTATGTTTTGGAAGTTGGCTATACCAGTTATCTTCATGCTTTTGTACAATGAAGAAACGGTTTTGACAGAACTGTCAAATGGAAAAAACAGTGTCGTTTATTTAAATTTTAGTTTGGCTTTTGTAGGTTTTGTGTATGTGTATGGGCAAGTGTGTGTGTGTGTGCGTGCGCACGTGTGTGTTTGTGAGTGCGCGTGCACCTGTGTATGTGTGAGTGTTTTTGTTGTTGCTGTGAACAGGTTATACATACTGTACACAAATATGATAACAATATATACGATTGAGTACACATCACTTTCAATGCAAACAATGTTCTCTCCATTTAATAAATATTCCTCTCTTTTGTACAAAATTGTCACAGTTTACATAAAGGCAATTGCTCACTCATTGTTTCATTTCACACACACACGCACGCACGCACACACACACGCATGAACACACATGCACGCACACACACACACGCACGCACACACACACATTGTCTTACAAACGTACACAGATTTGCTGATAAATAAAATTTAAGGTAACATTTGATCGAATACATTTTGATTGCACATGCATAGCTGTGCACTCCGAGTTAACAGAAACAAACCGATACATAGCACACACTGTCAAACAATATACATTTACATTACAACAGAACTATTTAACACAACAGTTTGAAGGTGTATGCCAAAGAAAGTGCTAACTTGAAAAAGACGTACATAAATATGTAGAGGCAAAAGCACGTGCACACACACCCACACAGACATACGCGCTCCCACATGGAAGAACAGAAACTCAAAAGTCACACACACACATTTTCTAATACATGAAATCGTACTAGGAATTCACATTTAACATGCGACGGTCGTATATATAATTATTATAAATAATTATAGACCTCTCTCTCTCTCTCTCTCTCTCTCTCTCTCTCTCTCTCTCTCTCTCTCTCTCTCTCTCTCTCTCTCTCTCTCTCTCTCTCTCTCTCTCTCTCTCTCTCTCTCTCTCTCTCTCTCTCTCTCTCTCTCTCTCTCTCTCTCTCTCTCTCTCTCTCTCTCTCTCTCTCTCTCTCTCATCAGGGTAGGTTAATTTAAGTTTATATAATTTATGTACATTCAGTCAATTCAATGTTAGTCCAACATTTTATAAATGTGCCTCTGAGTATCATAGGGTAGGTTGACGTACGCAGACTCGAGTATTATCATATTTTCCATAATATTTACAGAACACACACTGAAGCTAGCTAGTACAGTAAGACGCCCTAATTTAAGAACTTATTTTCTGTTTATACTACATCTGTAAATTCACCCCCAATGTAAGACTCCCTACTAAATGTATAACCACAGAATGCACATGGCGGTCCCCCCCCCTCCCCCCGCGGGTTAGGGGGAGTCCCATATTGGTTGGGACGAGAAAGAATTTACCCGATGCTCCCCAGCATGTCGTAAGAGGCGACTAACGGATTCTGTTTCTCCTTATACCCTTGTTAAGTGTTTCTTATAGAATATAGTCAATTTGTGTCAATCAAATGTTACCTTAGGGCGTCTTACTGTACTGGAAACTTGCATTCTCCCAGCCGTAAGGTAATATATATTGTACTACGTTGCAAGCCCCTGGAGCAAATTTTTGATTAGTGCTTTTGTGAACAAGAAACAATTGACAAGTGGCTCTATCCCATCTTCCCCTTTCCCCCGTCGCGATATAACCTTCGTGGTTGAAAACGACGTTAAACACCAAATAAAGAAAGAAAGAAAGTCACATGACTTGGCTGACCATGCATGAAATGGACAGATCAGTGCCTTCAATTTCTAACGGCAGCAGTTACGTTTGTTCAGGGAGGCCTTTTGTTGAGCCAGCACAATACTCAATAGTCCATTTTTTCGAAGCTACCAGATACATGGTTGATTCAAATGTCCAGGTCGAGACGTAAGCATACATAATAAGGTAGCCTATACCACGATTTACTATCGTCTGTGCATAACGGCGTAAATTATGTAGTACAGGCAGTTTCCTTTGAGAAAAGCATACAGGTACCCGTAGACTCGCCGCGGGCAAACATAGGCGGTTAGACAAAGACATAGAACACTGTTTGCAGTGTGTTTGCGACAACAGACTGGCATAAAACATGACATGATTAACATGAAACATTAAGATACAGTAAGCATATTATATTCTAATAATTCTTTTTAAACATGACTGCACTGAACAGTCGGTGCAAATCGTCATATCAACTCACAATTCATAAATCTCCCAACATACACTCTCTCTCTCTCTCTCTCTCTCTCTCTCTCTCTCTCTCTCTCTCTCTCTCTCTCTCTCTCTCTCTCTCTTCCCGCAGTGGGGCACTGCGGTTATGAAATTAAAGGCCCCTCCTGTTTTTGGAACCGCAGGAGCTTTCTAGTTTGCTGTTAGGTAGATTTTTGGTTCCTCTTTCCTGTCATGCTCTCTTTTTCTTCATGAATTCTTTTCTTTTTTCTGCCTTCTTGCTCATTCACCTGTATTTTTTCCAAAAATCTCTTCTCTTTCCGCTTGTCTCGCGATTCATGTATACATGTAGTTTAATCTGTTAGTGTTCTGATGTAAGTCCAGCAGTAGATAGGTTAAGCCTATTTTAACATACTGGAAACTGGTAATCTTCCAGTAGGTATTAATTTAGTTTTACTAAAGCCTGCTGGGACACAAGTAATGGGTTAGTGCATTTGTAAACAGGAATCGCTTGACAAGTGGCCCCCTTCATCCCCCCCTTCCTCGTCCTGATATGGCTCTGCGTAGTCGGCTGGACGTTAAGCAACAAATAAACAAACAAACAAACTCTCTCTCTGTCTCTCTCTGTCTCTCTGTCTGTCTCTCTCTCTCTCTGTCTCTGTCTCTCCCTCTCTCTCTCTCTCTCTCTCTCTCTCTCTCTCTCTCTCTTTTTTTTTTCCATGACGTCCACCTCACAGGTTACTTCTTCAGTTATTATTTAATGACCACATTTACAGAAACTATTGCAACATGTTTTTTAAAATAACGGTCACTGATCTTGAGTCAAGAAAGATATTGAAAGCGTCTTTCACTTTTTTCAAAAATGAGGACAGAACAATTGTTAGGTATTCTGACTAACAAACGTACAATATTCTCCTTCTGATTCGGCAACAGAGTTGCTCAGAGTTCGAACTCACTATCATGTCATAGGATATCATAAATACATTTAAATTAGTTCTGGACATGAACACACTGATAATGCGCCCCTAATGGCTTTGCTGTGAGGGCGTAAAACTTAACACACAATGCTTTAGAAACGCCGCCGGTGTGCGAACACACACTGACACACACACACACACACACCGGCACACACACTATACGCACGCGGCACGCACGCACGCACACACGTACACACACACACACACCGGCACACTATACGCACGCACACATATACACACACACAGACACACACGTAACGATTACACAGATCAGATGTGTACCGATGCTACAATGATGTCTTACAGTCAAACGGTGCACATAATGCAGATCTTTGTCATGAGTGTGTAAGTGAGTGTAGCCTAGTTTTAGAAAGGCGTTTTATTCCCCTACCGTATGGTTACACACGGAAAATCTTTAACAAATGAGGCGGCAGAGCGCTATTCAAAGGTCTGATAAACAAAGGGAAGTCAGCGCTCTAAGTGCATACGACATGTGTCCTGGCACCTTGGAGAATACCAAGCATTGACATGAACAAGCGACTGTGACTTACATCCTCATTTTTTACGGCAGAAGAGAACTATCATGACCACAAGCGCCAAGAACAACAAGCCTCCAAGGATCCCCACCGTCAGTGCCAGTGTCAGGGGAACACTGCTCGCCTCCTCTGTAACACAGTGACATACTTATAGGGACAGAATTAGCAAGGCAGCAACAACAAGCCTCCAAGGATCCCCACCGTCAGTGCCAGTGTCAGGGGAACACTGCTTGCGTCCCCTGTAACACACAGTGACATAATTATAGGGACAGAATTAGCAAGGCTCCAAGAACACTGCTCGCCTCCTCTTAGCTGTAACACACAGTGACATAATTACAGGGACAGAATTAGCAAGGCTCCAAGAACACTGCTCGCCTCCTCTGTAACACAGTGACATAATGTATAGAGCCTGAATTAGCGAGGCAGCAACAACATTAAGGCTCCAAGAACACGTACGGCTTGCCTCCCCTGGCTCTGAATTAGCAACAACAAGGGTCTTAGAACACTGATCGCCTTCTCTGTAACACGGTGACATATAGGGACTGAATTAGCAACAACAAGGCTCTACAAGAATCCCCACCGACAATGCCAGTGTTAGAGGAACGTACACTGCTCGCCTCCTCTGTAACAAAGTGACATATAGGGTGCAGGTTTGACATGAGGACTTATGGATTTTCTCATTTCTTCAATACAAATTGCAAAACTAAATCAAATCTCTTTGAAAACTATAGAAAATGATAGACATAATATATATCCATGTTTACCGATGTGGCTCAGTCAGCATCACGTGACTTCCAGCAAGATCGGCTAAACGCCGCTACACCGAGGGGAAATGCTCCTTTGTGCATTCCCTCTACACAGGAAAAACGCCTACAGGAAGTGCACCTACATGGAATGCACCCACTTTTGGTCGACTTAAATCCCTAATTCTGCCTGACTTACCCTGGGTGACGTGATGCGGGTCTCTGGGGCTGTTGCCGACCCAGTGCACGAGGCAGGAGAAGTAGGCTCTGTCTGTGTCCAGTTCGCTGACCGACACGTTCTGTGGGGGCATGGCCAGCGTCAGGTCACCGTAACGTCCCGAGTTTATCACGCCAACATCGCCTCTGCCAACAGAATCAATATTTAATAAAAAATAATTTTAAAAAATACTCGCATCATGAACATTTTGAGGGAGATATATCATTAGATTATCACGCCCACACCGCCTCTGCCATTACAATAAATACAAAATACTAAATAAAAATGTCTAAAAATAACACGCAACATGATTCATTTTGAGGGAGATATTTCATTACGATAGCTGTCTAGCAGACTTAGTTTAAGGGTGCATGTCAACAGGTCTAGGAAACTTTTTTTGCGGGGGGAGGGGGAGAGGGAGAGGGGAAGCATGCCAAGTTAAGCGTCAGGTTTCTGTATCGTCCTCAATTGATTACGCCCAAACTGCTTCTTGTAATGAACATGAGAATTTTGGTGGACATAATGTTCAGATTTTAAGGTATTCCGACAGTGTCCGTACATTTACGCCCCCTCCTATTTTCCATTTATGAAAAAAGTGCCCCCTCCCCCCAATTTAAAACGTCCTCATTTTTAGTAAACAAAATTTGAGAAAGCAGTGTCTTAAGATTTTTTTTTTTTAATCGGCGTGTCTTAAAATGGGGGTTCCACTGTACCTGAAGAACTGCAGTCTGCCCACGGGCTGACCAGTGAACTTCGTGCTGCAGGTACAGGTCAGTTGCTTGCTGTCCGCGGTCCAGGGCTTGGGGGAGCACGAGATGGTCGGGTGTAGTGGCTCGACTGTAAACACAAACGGCACAACACTTAAAGCTGTGGTCTATTTATGACTTTCCGGGGCTACGAGGTTGAAAAATAGGGATACAATCATGTACAGAATTCTGTACTTAAATCACAGGTTTCAGTGGACAGATAGACCACAGCTTTAAGGTCGTAAAAGGGGGATTCAACTGTTTAAAGCTGTGGTCTATTTGTCCACTGAAACCTGTGATTTAAGTATGGAAGCAAAATGTAAGGTAATAAAATATTAGTAAATGTAATTAGCCCCCCTTCCCACTCCCCTTCTTGTTGACTGTAAAGTATAGTCAACTGAATTTGCGGTACTGGGTCCGCGAGCCTTGCGCAAGCATGTGTGAATCCAAAGGAAAGAGCAGATATAAGACCTAAACTGTAGGGGAAAAAATAGTTGACAAAAAAATCAGATTAAAATTCAAACCAGAAAGGCCGAAAACAACAAGACAACATCTTAAAAAATATAACATTAAAGACGTTTCCACGGGAGACAATTATATGGCAGCCACGCCAACATCGATTTTAAGTTGTTGTCTCCCTTGCCGTGGTGTTTTGGGTATTGACTGTAATAAGAACCTGATGCGTACTTTAGGCAGTCCCACCACCACTGAAAAACTGAACACCAACAACAACAACAACAACAACACCAATAACAACAACGCATTCTAATCTTACCCAATATCACGGGCCGGGTAACTTGTTCAGTTCCGCCAGGGTAGACAACTACCCGGTAGTAGTAACTTCCCCCTTTTGCCACAAGGTCGGAGGTCAAAGAGCATGCCCCTTGAGCTAAATCAGTGTCATTAGGGCGAGGTCGTGGGGTGAAGGTCGTTATCTTCAGAAACGTTGTCTGCGAATCCTGTCACCAAAGGAAGAAGAACCAAAATCAGTCCAGTGTAGTAGTTAAAATGGTGTCACGCGAAATGTGAACATAAATGGATAAACCAGTGACTCCCCCCGGTCTCCCCTCTCTCTCCCCATTTCTCTCTCTCACCCTCTCTCTTTCTCACTCTCTCTCTCTCTCTCTCTCTCTCTCTCTCTCTCTCTCTCCATTTCTCTCTCTCTGTCCATTTCTCTCTCTCTCCATTTCTCTCTCTCTCTCCATTTCTCTCTCTCTCCATTTCTCTCTCCCCCTTCTCTCTCTCTCTCTCTCTCTCTCTCTCTCTCTCTCTCTCTCTCTATCTCTCTCTCTCTATATATAAATGTATATATATATATACTAGATGAATACCCGCTTCGCCGGGTACGACTGCGCCGGGAAGAAGTTGAGCCGAATACCAGGCTGCGCCGGGGACCCGGTCGGCGCACCACACGGAGGAAGGGAGACAAACGCGGCTGAAAACACTGGAGAAGATAAGGAAGAGTTACTGGGAATGGATCGAGAGAAAAACCAAAATCGGTTCAGCGCTGCGCGCGAAAAACCAAAATCGGCTCAGCGCCGCGCGCTGAGAGCACGTGTTGAAATATCTCATCGATGAGGTTGTGTCCGGGGTGTAGCTGAATACGGTCTCCAAATTTGAAAAAGATCCACCGAGAACTTTGGCTTGGCATCGCGGACACACACACACACACACACACACACAGACAAACAGACAGACAGACACAAGTCGTATATATATATAGATATATACCTCCGAAGTTCCTCGATACCAGTGGCACTGATAACGGTTAAGTGAAGATTTGACCCTTGTGACGTCACACTGGATGTCAGCTGTCCACGACGCAGGCGTTGCTTGCGCATTGCATGACGCCACTTCCGCTGGATCTGAAAAGAAACATGATTGTATGATTATATGTAGCAAAGTGCACTTCGCTACTCTAAACACTCTAATCATCCGATCGCATAGCGAAACAGCCTTGTGTACAGTACAAACGGGATACCCACCCCATAGCAGACGATACGATGCTGCGCGCGCACCATTGCCGGCGCAAATTCTAATAAAATACCTTTCTTTATATATCTACCTAACTTCTATCTTTCAAAGTCCCTTTTATCTTTGATACGATCCTAATTATATTTAGGTTTGCATAGAAGTCACCGATTAGGCTGGATGGCTGCATATTATTGTGTTATTTACGATAATGCTTCGAACTGACCAAAGCGTCACTCTGACCTTGACCGGTTTTCATGTATCATCGAGAGAAATTGATTCTCACAAACTCATATTTGTCTTTTCAATCATTGTTTTGTCATTTTTGTATCACTATTACATATCCCGTACCTATGTTGCATATGATTTTAGTTTGTTTATAAGGATTTGGTTGTAATGAGTGATGCTTGGTTCCTCTGCAAAGATTGCTAATTTATGCAGACAGGTACTCGCGCAGGAATTTAGCTGATTCCATTTACTTTCGGACTTTACCGCTTCGTACTAAGTCAATGGATAATTTTTCCCCAAGTAACGCATATCATGATGTTTGTCTAGGGTTCTTCTTTTTATCTGTATGATTTATGAGTTTGTCCATTATTCCAGTTTAGAGAGTTTTGTAATTTTCCGCACTGAAGTTGGTTCAGTGCCTTCACTAGGACCATTGTTTTTGCATCCTACTAAATAAATATACGTTTTTCCGAAATGTGATCTATTGCAATGGAAAGCTAGAGGTCGTAGCTTTAATTTGATGTATTGTTTGTTAGGATTGGTTCTGTATTTGTTTAAATAACGTAGGGTAAAGCAAGTGTAAGAAACACAGATTCCGTGTTTCTGGCCGTATTCAGTCCGATTTTCATCACCGCCGGACGGTGCTTTCTGTGCAGTCCGCGCCGGGGCTATAAGTATAGGCCGGACACCGGCATAAGCCACAGATCAGCCACACGTATGGCGACGCAGTTTCCAAAAAGGAGAACCCACTCCTCCTAGCGACCATGGCCAAGGAGATTCTGGACGGCAGGCTCCGCAACTACCTCAAAGTCTACACGGACGGCTCTGTCCTGGACAACGGCGAGGTGGGTTGTGCTTTTGCGATCCCAGAGTTCAACTTGGTGCGAAAATATAAACTAAACGAGGGGGTCAGTATCTTCACGGCGGAGATGTATGCCATTCTCATGGCCTGCTCCCACGTGAACGACAACATGGCCATACCCATGGGAGTGGCAATCCTCTCAGACTCGAAATCCTCCTTGCAAGCGCTGGCAAGCGAGACAGGCAACAGACCAGAACTCCGCATGGAAATCCAGGCTCTATGTCACCAAATTATGGTTCGGGGCACCGACCTCGTTCTCATGTGGTTACCATCCCACACAGGCATCAGGGGCAATGACCTGGCTGACAGGGCAGCAAAAGCCGCGGCCCTCTCCGAGGGCCCGGTCCTAGACCTGAAATATTCGGTCACAGAAGCGAAAGGCAAACTGGCTAAGGCTGTGAGAAAAGGGTATGGCGAGACCCTCAAGGAAAGATGCACAAAGCACGGATGGCTAGCGCTGCCTCCGGACAGAAAGGGCCACCATCACCCGTTCCCCCTGAAGGAGATGCAGCTGCTCCGGCGCATTCGCACCGTGAGCTCCTACTACTCCTTCACCTTCCCCCGCTGCGAATGTGGAATGGCCCTAGACTTCCACCACCTCTTCGCAGGTTGCCAACCTCTGACCCCGGAGATGGCACCACTCTCCCAGTACAGGACTTCCCACGGACTAAGTCTACACGACTTCCTCCGACCTCATCAGTCCCTCGGCCTGATACCGATGAGAACCTTGACCCGTTCCATCCTGAAATCGTCTGTTGCCAAATGGTTCTGAGGATGCTGGAGATGCAGGCCCAGCCAGAACCAGTTCAGACTTTCAAAGGATACCCCCAAACACCCCATCCTGTCAGGCCCACCCCCATTCCTGAAATCGTCTGTGGCCAAATGGCTCTGAGGTTGCTGGAGGCATAGGCCCAGCCAGATCCAGTTCAGACCTTAGAAGGACCTCCCCCCAATCCTCCCTCCTGCTGCCAACCGTCGAAAGGACAAGGAACCCAGAGGTCTGTTGGTAGAGCCTTGGCCCTGGAAAGGACAGGGTTCCCGACCCTCTATCTTTTTTTTTATTTTTTTTCTTCCCTCGTACCACAACCATCTAAGGTTCCCCATATTAAACTATGTGTATCTATGTTTATATCAATAGTAAATGTCTATGTGTTTATTGTTAGTAAATGTTCTACGTTACATGTATTATGAGTGTATCTTAGGTCTACATATTAATCTAGCTGGATGATCTCGGCATAGCACATCTTACTTCATTAAGCTACAAACTATTTGCTATTACTATTATTATTGCTATTATTATTATTATTATTATTATGAACCAACCACTTCCTTCGCTGCACCTGCCCACCTGCCGTGTTTTCCGCCGACGGGGCCGAAATCGCGTGTGGCCCGTGCACTTGTAAGTTATTCCTTACTCTTTAATTATTTACTATTATTATTATTATTGTTATTACTATTATTTTTATTATGAACAAATCATTTCCTTCGCTGCACTCGCCCACCTGCCGTGTTTCCGCCGGCGGGGCCGAGGTCGCGTGTGTCCCGTGCGCTAGGCTTATAGTTAATGCCACGTTACATTCATATACTCCATGTGTCACCTTAGGTGTATATATTAGATTAGACAGCCAGCCTCTGCCTACCATATCTGAGACGTCCGTCTCTTTTGGGAGGAGGAGGGTGGCCTTTGTAGCTGTGCGAGAGTATGCGAACGACTGTGTATGACAGTGTAAATAGCCTATCCTCTTTTTCTCACCCCCACCCCAGAGGGGGTTACAGAGACACATCTCTGGCCTCCTCACCTGACCCCCTTCCCATGCCTCTGTAGACAGAGGGTGCCATAAAGGCGTTGATGAATAAACCGACATAAAGTCGCAGCCCTGTACATATGTTTTTAACCGGCCAGTATAGGTCCTAGGGAGGACCGGGTTTGCTTTTCGCCAGTTGACTAGCCGCCGAATCCACAAGTACGTAGAGGGTGCCTCGGCTTCTCCACCACGACCCTCCTTGGTCTGACACTCACTCCTTTGCCATGATCAGTCAGATGCCACTTTCACAACTTTATTCTAAAGTACCAACAAATCAAATCAATTCCCTTCCGGAATAGCAACGTTCCACGTTTCTTGAATACAAAAGCATTTCTGCCTCGGAATGAAAGAATAAATCTCTACAATCGTGTATCCCCTGCAAGGAATTGATTTTAAATCCTGTTCTTCCAGCATTTCCATTGCGGAAAGTAAAAGTTTTTTTTGTTTTTTTGTTTTTTTTGTTGTTGCTCATCTTCACCCAGGCACACATCGTAGAGCTTCGGCTCTGATATCTTTGACCCAAATTGCTCTAAGCAGAGAGGTCGTTAAACTGTATTTTCGTCGCATGAGCATGCATTCGCTCCTAGCAGCTGAACACGACACTACCCTTGCTTTGCTGTCTACGGGTTTCGCCTTCGGCCTCTACGTTTCCTTGCATTGTTTTCTTGAATAAAAAGTTGAAACAAGACGCTTGGACTTGGGCTTCGTGTATCTACTACCCCTTCCACTCCTCCACTACATATATAAGCATCATTATCCATCAGTGGGCGAATTCCATGTCCAGTAGTTAAATAAACTATATATAGTAGTATATAAAATATGCATTGCTCATACTCTCTTTTAAGATGCTCTGTTGATATTATTGTAAACTGTCAGTCTCTTTCACCCCCCGCGGGTTAGGGGGAAGAATTTACCCGATGCTCCCCAGCATGTCGTAAGAGGCGACTAACGGATTCTGTTTCTCCTTTTACCCTTGTTAAGTGTTTCTTGTATAGAATATAGTCAATTTTTGTAAAGATTTTAGTCAAGCAGTATGTAAGAAATGTTAAGTCCTTTGTACTGGAAACTTGCATTCTCCAAGTAAGGTCATATAATTATTTTATTCCCCCCTCTGCTTCTTTACCTCTGTAAACTTGTAGGGGTAGTTATTTTTCGATAATGACCCAGCAACCAAACAAATAACGACCCAGCAACAGCCTGAATCCTCGATAGTGCAATGGGTTGAGAAGTTGTTCTGTTTCGGTACTACTTTTTGCGACTGAAAAGTTCCGAACGCTCTAACGTACGAAGTATAGGGGAGACCGGGGCTAGTCCGCCCCCGGGGCACATCCGTCTTTGTCTGTTTATTCTTACGTTTGCCACCTTGTAGTCATTCACACCATGTGAGAGTGGTGTCCCTTCTTCCCGCCATATCCTGCAGAAGTTCAGAGGTTGCGCGCCCATATATCGTGAGTACAGATCACAAAAAGTGTTTTTCTTCATTTTTGTAACATGAATGCATAGGAGTTGACTTAGGTTTTGATGCATTACCTCTGAGAACAAATACTTAGTCTTGGTGTCGAGTGAAAGTGCGTTAATTAAGGTCGAGTTCTGACGAAAGTTTTGCTTCTTCCTTCCCATGTTGTGCTCGCTATCTGGCACTAGAGTTGCCTGCCCGTGCAGGGGCAAGTCCGCCTATTTGTCATGGGGCATGTTCGCCGTGAGCAGTACGTACAACAATGTTCATGCACACATAAAAACTGTCTGCACATTGATATCAGCTACACATTTGTCTTGATGTAAAATAAAAAATCAGTCTTCTAGTTCATCAAACTCGCCAGTTATGCGACCAAAAGCATAAAAGTAGGCGGACTAGCCCCGGTCTCCTCGCCAGTTATGCTACCAAAAGCATAAAAGTAGGCGGACTAGCCCCGGTCTCCCCTAACGTAATTTTGTGTTACATTCTTTCGTATTTTGTCATTGGCATTTTTGAACCTAAATATTGAAGGGAATTAAAAAAGCTTTCCCACTAAAGCTTGCCCACTACTAGTCTTGTACCTACTATGGGATGAGAGCGGCGGACTTGCCCCACCCTGTAGGCGGACTTACCCCGACTTGGGGCAAGTTCGCCTACGTTAGGGTAGGTCTACTTAAAGCAGTATGTACAACAAATGTTCATGCGCACATAAAAACTGTCTGCACATTGATATCAGCTACACATTTGTCTTGATGTAAAATAAAAAATCAGTCTTCTAGTTCATCAAACTCGCCAGTTATGCTGCCAAAAGCATAAAAGTAGGTGGACTAGCCCCGGTCTCCCCTACATCTCTGGAGCAAACAATACAAACATACCGCATTTAAATTAACAACTACAGGCCTGAACACATGAATCTTCGGCTGTTTTCTGAATCTAGATTTGCCGTGCTCAAACGTTCATCACAAGCAATTTCCCGCAAGGCAAGTAACTCATACTTTGTCTAGCGACAAGAGTAGTTCCCCTTCTTTTCACTCAGTTTCTTCGACAACAGACTGCAATCCGACGGTCAGTTTTCAACAATATTTCATTTAATAAACAGATCACACGCAACCAAATGCACACATCTCATCAATTTAAACAACATAAAGCGGTTTCATACACTATTTTCCCCAGAAAACTGAACTTCATACAGTTTTTAACGTTGGAACACGGGTGCAAAAGTTCGTCTGCTAGTCCCATTTGACGAAAGAACATTATCCTAAGCGATACCAAAACATATACAGAACACACAATATCTGCCTTTGCCGCCACAGCAGAATAACAGCATATCTGTGTACTTGATTTTAGTCCAAAATAGGAGAACTGACAAGAAGTGTTAACAGAATGGAATGATTTGCACGGAACTATACAACCGCGCATTAATCGATCGCCTGCGCAGGTTGACTGGTTGAGTGAATAGGATTCGATCAAACTTTCGCAAAAAAACTCCTCTTTTCTTTGAATAACTGAAGAAAGGAGGAATAAAGAGGTTACACACCTCGTCTCAGTGATTATAAAAAATAATGGTCTCAGTTCGCGGTCATGAAAAAGCTCGCTAAAGCTCGCATTTTTCATGATCCGCTAACTTCGACCATTATTTTTAATAATCACTGAGACTCGGCGTGTAACCTCTACGTACTACGTTGCAAGCCCCTGGAGCAAATTTTTGATTAGTGCTTTTGTGAACAGGAAAAAATTGACAAGTGGCTCTATCCCATCTCCCCCCTTTCCCCGTCGCGATATAACCTTCGTGGTTGAAAACGACGTTAAACACCAAATAAAGTAAAGTATGTCAGTCTCTTTCGCTTGCTTTAGAGATTCTTCCACAGTTGACATGGGAGTGTCGCTGCACTGTAGCATGAATTGTGCACGTCTGACAGATGAGGAATTGCTCGCTCTGTGCGAACAATTTTGAATCCGCTGCTAGTGTTACCGTAGACAATAAAAACTTTTTGCTTTCTTTAGCAACCTTTTGGATTTGTGCAAAGGTTATGGACGTTTTAATTACGTGGATCGCGGACGCATAACTTGACTTGGAGTGACTCATGCTGTTACCTTCAAAGTTTACGAGACTCTTGTTGTTGCTAGCTTTCCAGCATACTAGACTTATTAGATCCCCGTAAACGGCTCTTTTGTAGACAACTTTTTTTTATTCGTGCACGGGGTACATGGGTGTACTGTAACGCCCCCTGATATGATCTCAGGTCATTTCATGTCATTCTTTATCGTGCTAATGCTTGGGCATCCGGGTCGCTTCGTCCCCGTGGAAATCTAGCAACAGCAGGGGTCGGGTAAATTTGAAGATACAGTGAAAGAAAGTTGATAAAATAGTGTTGAATGGACACCTGTATACACACTCACGCGCACGCACACACACACACACACACACCGACACACACACACACACACTGGCCCCCCTCCCCCACACAC
Source organism: Littorina saxatilis (assembly GCF_037325665.1). Lineage (NCBI taxonomy): Eukaryota > Metazoa > Mollusca > Gastropoda > Littorinimorpha > Littorinidae > Littorina > Littorina saxatilis. The sequence continues at coordinate 54,167,301 of NC_090252.1, forward strand.
ACCCCCCTCCCCCCCACACACACACCCCACCCCACCCGCATCCCACACACGAAAAAGAACTGAAAACGTACATCACTATTTCACTATAATAATTATCAAATATTCCACCCAGGTTTGTTCAACCAAAGTGTCGTAAACCCATTGAATATCAGCCCAGTCATCCGTCCTTCGAAGATTCCGTATGAACTGTCAACTTGAATGAGGGCCACACGAGTGTTTTTCATACTAGAAGTAATATATATATATTCGTCTCGCCGTTTGGGCCTGTTTGCATTAGTGTTCACGCCCTGTTCCAATTTCAAAACAGAAATAGCACATTAACTAAAGGCCTGAATCGCAAGCCTTACAGGGGACACGCCCTTGTCAATGGTGCATTCTTTCACGGGTTATCTTGAGCTTTGGGTTGTAATTCAAATCTCCTGTTATCCAGTGCCGCCATTACTGCATTATATCTGATATAATTTACTACCATCTATGCAAAGACTGTCCAGAGGTAAATTTAGGCCTTCCTGAATTGAGCCTTGTAGATTACTTTAGTTGATTACAAGTTGTTGTGTTGGTTTGCACTAATAAGTCACTTCCTCTGCACTGACAGGCCTGTATCCGAAGGAAGCCATGAGTAAAGGTTCTCAACGAATCCAGCTGTCTGCATCTTTTTTTGTGAGGCTGAATTGAATTGAATTGAATTGAATTGAACTTTATTTTATAAAAAAAACGCTCGCGCTGGACCCGAGTACTCTTCAGACATTCACACACACACACACACACACACACACACTCTCTCTCCCTCACTCCTTCTCTCTCTCCCTCTCTCTTAGTCAGGTCGTCATTTCCCGATTTTGACCTTAACCCCTCAAAAAATACCTCGGAGAATGTTTTGACTGTTTTGAACTCTGTGATGTCTGTAGATTACAGATCCGACGGATGACACTCTGTCATCCTTGGGCATTTTGATGTATTCAAGATGGCGGACAAGATGGATTCCAGACTGCAAAATAGTCGAAACTGCATGCTATAAACTAGCAGAACTGTATTTATTTATGTTTTCCGGGAGTTAATATGCATAACAACAGTTACATGATTAGCAGACACTATAACCCGAATGGCTGGTCTGTTGAGGGACCGTTAAAACTGGTTAACGGAGCAGGATGATATAGTTAGTTTTAGCAATATATTTTTTCAGTTACAGCTAATGGTTTAAGCTTATATGTGTTGTGGGCTTTGATTACTGTTGCACTTTGCTTGACCTTCATCGCATTTCAAGGTCATATGAATGTCAAATGTTCATTCAAATGATAAAGGATTATACTATTTTTGAAGATAAAATGACGAAATGTCTTCTTAAAACTTGCCATGAATAAAAACGTTCACCAACACTGAAGGTCACACGTTTTCAAGGTCAAACAATTTCAAGGTCATATATTTTAATGTCTGCAAAACCATCACTTAGCACGTGCATCACTATAAAGATAACTGTCAAGAAGACGAAGCTGAGATTGTATGGCAATGTAACAAGAACAGGCGGGCTCTCCAAGACCATCTTACAGGGTATGGTGCGCGGAAAGAGAAGATAGAGAAGACAAATGAACAGAGGGACAGATATCATTACAGAGTTGATTGGGAAATGTTTTGCAACTTCCCAAAAATTGCTCACAGCCGCCTGAGTTGGAGACAGCTTATGAAGCGCTCGTCGTTGAAGTGACCCTACCATCCTGGTGGGTTCCAGAATCAATGAGTGACTTGGTCGGTGAGCAAGCAGATAACAACTTAATCCTGGAAAACTGGCTGTAATATCCAGAATAACTTAAAGTTATCTTGTGCTTTTTAAAAAAAAAAGATCTAGTCAGGTGAGGAATGTATACATCAGACAAAAGGCCTTGTAAGGTGTCACAGCGCCAAGCGATTGACACCATATACACAGTGTTGTGTCATTTAGTGACGCCCCGAGGAGGTGTATTAGGCGTCATGTCAAGAGGCTAAACCTGATGTACCATGTCTCATATACAAAAGACCTCTATCTCATAACGTAAAGGTCATGGCGACGAACCAGGGATACTGGTTAGTATGCACTTTACCTCGCCGATGACCACACAGGATGATGTGTAGTTTACCACTCCAGATGACCAGGCGGGATGACCACGCTGGTTTACCACACAAGATGACATGGTCATGCAGTGAGTTTCCAGTTTGAGGGCAGCCACCATCGATCCTTTTTTCAATTGCCGAAATGGTAGCGGATGACTATGCCTGATGACCAATAAATGACCAAGCCCGATGATTACGCAGGATGTCATGTAGATTACCAGTACGGGTGACCGGTGAGAATTGCCAGTGCGGATGACCAGTGTGGATGACCTGTGCAGATGACCATGAAGGATGACCAGTGCAGATGACCAGTTCGAATTACCGGTGCGGATGTCCAGTGCAGATGATCATGAAACATGACCAGTGCGGATGACGAGTGCGGATGATTAGTGCGGATGACCAGTGCAAATTATCATGGACGATGACTAGTGCAGATGACCAGTACAGATGATCATGAAGGATGACCTCTGCGGATAACCAGTGCAGATGATAATGAAGGATGAATAGTGCGGATGACCGATGCGGATGATCACAAAAGGATGACCAGTGCGGATGACCGCAAATGATGACCAGTGTGGATGACCGATCCAGATGACCAGTGCTGGTGACCGGTGAAGGTGACGGTTGCACATACCCAGTGCGGATGACTACGATGGATGACCAGTGCGGATTTGTGCAATTTCCAAGGAGTAGACATCGACATAAGATGGCACACGCACATTGACCGACTGCGCAACCACAGCATGTTGTTGCACATGGTAAATTTCTCCACAGCCACACTTCAGAATTAGCATGACTTCAGTTGGTGTAGGTTCTACTTCAGGCGGTTTTCTGCCCATCCTACAACCACCCGGAGTCAACCGGATCAAGATTTGGAAGATCCCCGTAGAATTGCAATACAGCCCTTTTCAGATGGACGTTCAGCAATGGGCTGATGTGGGCGGTAGTTTTTTATGGGGGCGAGGACGCCCCCATTCTATACGGATAGTTTCGAGGTTGACCATGGGCAGCGCCATTTTGTTGTGAAATACGTCATCAGTTTGTGTACACAGGAAGTTGTGACATCCGTCACCCTATGGGAGGGGTGACGTCAAAATTGTTCATCTGTAGAAAGTTGTGAAATCCGTCACCCTATGGGAGGGGTGACGTCAAAATTGGTCATCACAGAGTTTGTGTAACACAGGAAGTTGTGAAATACGTCACCCTATGGGAGGGGTGACGTCAAAATTGTTCAACAAAAACATGATATGTCGCATTGTGCAGGGTCAACTGCAACAAACTCAAACCGAGCCATTCATACCTAGCTGTATTTGAGTGACTTATATACCCGACATTTTTATTTCTTATTTTTAGCACAGGTGTAGGAAAAATCATGAACCAAAATGTTATTTATTTTCTAATTTAACATTTTTTTTACAAATATGACCATGGTCTTTTAAACATACAGTGACATTAAACATTGTTATGTTAAAAAAAAGAAAAAAGAAAAAAAGCTTTTGTGCACAAATCAGAAAATACATTGTACATTTTACCTACAGGCCAAACCGTGAGTGTCTGTGGCAAAGCCCGACCCAGGAAATTGCACTGATTTTATATTTAGATTAGAGGGAAATTGTCAAGAACAGGCGCTTGCATTTGGATGTGTCCAATGATAGTAGGTTTGGTTGTGATCAATCACAATAATGTAGGAATAAAAATGTATGACAGTTTAGTATGATGACATGTAATTCACATATGCTGAAATATGATATTATACATCATGTAATATTATTATGGCTGTTGCCATGACCATGAAACCCAACAAAGGTTTAATGTAATGTAATTCAAAATACCAAAACCGAGCACCTATTAATCTCGTCTTTGCGCGTGAAGATTGAGGCCGTCTGCCAGTAGCGGTTAGGTCATACAGTGGAACCCCTCTCTAGCGACCTTTAAAATGTTGACAAAAATCGGTCCTTGTGGAGGGGGGTCCTTACAGAGGGAGGGGGGCGGAGTCAGGGGGAGAGGGACTTTATTTTGAATTGAGAGAGAGAGAGGGGGGGCATTATTTTGAATGGAGAGAGAGAGAGAGAGAGAGAGAGAGAGAGAGAGAGAGAGAGAGAGGGGGGGACTTTATTTTGAATTGAGAGAGAGAGAGAGAGGGGGGTGACTTTATTTTGAATTGAGAGAGAGAGAGGGGGGGGGGACTTTATTTTGAATTAAGAGAGAGAGAGACGGAGGGTTGACTTTATTTTGAATTGAGAGAGAGAGAGGGGGGGAGGGACTTTATTTTGAATTGAGAAAGAGATGGGGGGAGGGGGGGACTTTATTTTGAATTGAGAGAGAGAGAGGGGGGGGCTTTATTTTGAATGGAGAGAGAGAGAGAGAGAGAGAGAGAGAGAGAGGGGGGGGACTTTATCTTGAATTGAGAGAGAGAGAGAGAGGGCGGGGGACTTTATTTTGAATTGAGAGAGAGAGAGAGAGGGGGGGACTTTATTTTGAATTGAGCGAGAGAGAGAGAGAGGGGGGGGGACTTTATTTTGAATTGAGAGAGAGGGGGGAGACTTTATTTTGAATTGAGAGAGAGAGAGGGGGGTGACTTTATTTTGAATTGAGAGAGAGAGAGGGGGGGGGGGGGACTTTATTTTGAATTGAGAGAGAGAGAGACGGAGGGAGGGGGGGGGTGTTGACTTCATTTTGAATTGAGAGAGAGATGGGGGGAGGGGGGGGGACTTTATTTTGTACTAATTTCGCAGATTGATATAGCACCCTACGTACGATGTGTCTGGAAACACCGCGCGGAGGGATTTTGCGGCCAGCAAAGATAAAGAGGGAAAAATTTCTCGGCTCGCGCGGCAGCAAACACTATGTCTCTGGACTGAAAGGAGTAACAGGGTGGGTGTTATTTCTGCATCACATTCGAATGACACATTTTCTGTACAAATAGCATACAAACAGACGTCACTTTTGTAGTTATTATTTATCTATTTATTAAACGGGAACGCTGCATTTGTAGCGTCTTCCAAAACCTAAAAGAAACAACACAAAAACCCAAAACATCCGTGCCTTTTACGAAATTAATTCTTTAAAATAAAATACCACTGTACAAAGCGAGCACCAAGAATGTTCATTTTGTGTATGTGACCAAGTGGAGGGATGGTCTTATGCTTTGGAAAAGAATGGCCAGATCGGAGACGGCGAGGCAGAGTGGGCCTTTGATGTACTTTTCTACCATATCCGACTATTCATTTGTTGACCTAGCGTACTATTCGAGTCTTTGTGACACTCGCTGAAATGTGGTCTGGGCACTAAATCACTGTACATCTATCCACAGTCCACGTGCCTAATACACCGTTCACACATACACGCCTCCTCTATACTACGATGGAAAAGTGGCCGAGAGCGTGACAAATCGGGGACAAACGTGGGAGGATCTCAAGAGCGTGGTTTGGTCGGGGTGGGATCTGCTAGGTCGGGAAGCTGCACGCTCTCTCATCTTGAACACACGGCCAGTACAACTGGCCTTGACACGGAACGATTCAAGGGGGGCAATCTCAGTCATCTGAAAGAGGGAAATCCAAACGCAATCCGCCTTGTTCGATTTTATGGGCTTGGACGATAGAGAAAAATAAGAAAAGCAAAAGCTGGAGTCCAGTCTGGACGAAACTGCTTTCAAGAACGCAGAATTGATTTTTTCTGAGGTTTTTTTTTAGCCGTAAGCGCCATTTCTCATTTCGAATTTCTCAGTAACTGCTGTTCACAAATGCGGCCGCAGTGAAACCAACAAAGGGGCCTCACTCTGGAAGAGTTTCCTGCTCCGATAAACATGGCGCTTACGGCTAAAAAAAAACTCAGAAAAAATCAATTCTGCGTTCTTGATAGCAGTTTCGTCCAGACTGGACTCCAGCTTTTGCTTTTCTTATTTTTCTCTATCGTCCAAGCCCATAAAATCGAACAAGGCGGATTGCGTTTGGATTTCCCTCTTTCAGATGACTGAGATTGCCCCCCTTGAATCGTTCCGTGTCAAGGCCAGTTGTACTGGCCGTGTGTTGAAGATGCACGCTCTCTCTACGCTAATTTTATACTGCACAAAACAAGCGTAGCCGGGTCGTGGCGCAGTACAGTCTTGAACTAGTTGTTGTTATTTGCCATGTGCTGGGTTTTGACGGCGATTATACCCCACCTTCGAATATGAACGGACCTGATGATGGTTTTATCACGACCACAGAGATCTCACCACGATGCTACCACGCTGATTGTACGATAATGGCGTTCCCGCTACGTTCTCAATAAGGCTTTGCCACGCTTTCTGTAGGCCACGACCCGGCTTTTGTGCAAGCGTGGGGGGAGCGTGCAGCTTCCCGACCCCACCCCGATCAAACCACGCTCATGGAAATCATGCCTCCCACGTTTGGTCCACGATTGGCCACGCTCTCGGACAATTTTACAACGTAGTAGAAGCGGCATCTATGTGTAACTGGGGTATAAGGTCGCAGAGCTGTGTGAACGGGGTGTTAGATAACTGAAATATATCAGTTTTGGACGAAAAGAGGGGTTGAAGTTATTTGTGTAATATAAGTTCAAAGTTCTGTGAACAAAAAAGGGGCGTCCTGCTTTAAACAATCTGTTTTATTCAAAGAGAAAGAATTAGGTTGTTGTTCTTGGTGACCCCATGTGGAAGGTTGAACTCAGCTGGGCTTACCTCAACTTTGTTTTCCGAGGATAACATTACAGAGTAAGCATACGCATGAATATGTGTGTGTGTGTGTGTGTGTGGGGGGGGTGAATGAGTGTGTGTGTGAGTGTGTGTGTGAGTGTGTGTGAGTGTGAGTGTGTATGTGTGTGAGTGTGTGTGAGTGTGAGTGTGTATGTGTGTGAGTGTGTGTGTGTGCGATTGTGTGTGAGTGTGAGTGTGAGTGTGTGTGCGCGTGCGTGCGTGCGTGCGTGCGTGGGTGCGTGCGTATACTCACGCACAACGTCCATTGTACACCTCGCCACCTTCTCCGCCGTTCCTTGAACAGAGCACGTGACTTTGGAGCCAGCAAACTCAATCGCCGTGACGTTATGCACCGTCATATTACTGATGGCGTTGACAGAACCTCTAGAGAAAGAGACGTTATAATTAGCGTCATTGGTACATGCCCCGCTAGCATCACAGTTTCCAAGGGTAATGTTTTCTGATGGCGTTTCCAACGTCCACACGATGACGTCACTGGTGTTGAAGTCGTCACAAGTAACGACGGCCATGTTGGTAGTCGTGCTGAGTTCTAAGGTGCCGTCGTCTCGACAGGCCGGCAGTCGGATGCCTGCACAGAGAGACAAGCGAGAAACATAATTTGGCCACAAACAAAATACGTGTTTCCGATAACAAGGCTAAACAAAACAAGTCGCGTAAGGCGAAATTACTACATTTAGTCAAGCTGTGGAACTCACAGAATGAAACTGAACGTAGTCTGCCGCTGGTGCAAAAGGCAGTGAAAGTTACGAGCCTGTTTGGCGCGGTAGCGCTTGTGCTGTGCTTCATATAGCACGCTTTACTGTACCTCTCTTCGTTTTAACTTTCTGAGCGTGTTTTTAATCCGAATATAACATATATATATGTTTTTGGAATCAGAACATGATAAAGAATAAAATAAAAGTAATTTTGGATCGTTTTATAAAAAAATAATTTTAATTACAATTTTCATTTTTTAATGACCAAAGTCAACAATTAATTTTTAAGCCTTCATGCTGAAATGCAATACCGAAGTCCGGCCTTCGTCGAAGATTGCTTGGCCAAAATTTCAATCAATTTGATTGAAAATTGAGGGTGTGACAGTGCCGCCTCAACTTTTACAAAAAGCCGGATATGACGTCATCAAAGGTATTTATCGAAAAAAAGAAAACATGTACGGGGATATCACTCCCAGGAACTCTCATGTCAAATTTCATAAAGATCGGTCCAGTAGTTTGGTCTGAATCGCTCTACACACACACACACGCACAGACACACACACACACACTACACACCCTCGTCTCGATTCCCCCCTCTACGTTGAAACATTTAGTCAAAACTTGACTAAATGTAAAAACTATAGTGTCGGTAGGTCGTTTGACTATCTTTTATTTACATTTAATTTACCAATTTGTGTTTTTTGGATTTAATTTTTAATTTATATTTTTTATTTTATTTTATCTACCCAAGCGCATGTGGCTTTTAATTGGCCGAAAAACGGTAGAGCTGCGTATCCTTGATGTCGGAGAAGCGTATGTTTCCTTGTAAACTCTGAAAAATCGAGTTGTCATTTTTTAATAATTATTTTATTTGAAGGGTCCCAAAAAAATATTCTAGGGTATGAAGGAAAAAGAAAGGGTCGGTCGCGGAATTGGAAACACTACACTTTTTGTCTTGACCTTTTAGAAGGATCATCGCGCGCGCTGGATGTTTTATCAACAACTATTTCCCAAAGCGCAAGAAGAATACTACATCCTACAACAAGACTGTCGCATAATTTATGTTGTTACGCCCGCACAATTATAAAACACCATTGTGTAGGAATATCGTTTCTTTTTTTGTCCATCAGTGTAATTAATGCAAGGCTTTTACATTTTTGGCTGGAGAAATAAAAATCGAAATTTACCCCGATTTACAATATCACCAACAAATCTCAGCCGTATAAATACTTGGTTACGTTCTTCTTCCTCATTGTGTGCCCCCCCCCCCCCCCTCCCCGAAAAAACAAAACAAAACAAAAACAATGGGGGGAAAATGAATACATGAATAAATACAATTTTAAAAAAGATAAATAAATAAATTGAAATAAAATAAAAAATAAAAAATGCAAGTCTGACTTACCGTGCACATCAGCCGCGAGGATGAACACAAGAAAAATTAATCCTCTGCAAGTCATTGTCATTCCTTTGTGTTTTCTTTGGCGACGCTTGACGATAATTCCTTTTGAGCTGTTGTAGACAGCTAGTGGGTTTTTTTTCTTCAGAAAACAGCCAATTTAGTTTCTGTTCTGTGCGTTACTTGTTTTTCATCACAGTGTATGCGTGTACACCACTGATTCACTTCAGTGCAAAAGAAGCGCGTCTGCTTTCATAGAAACTTCGAAACACACTCCCGTGACAATAGCTGATGCAGTGTTGGGGATTTTTGATTCCTTGGTTTTCACTTTTTTCGCCTTCTGTTTGTGTCTTTTCTTCTTGATTTGCCCTTTTCCTGTCAGTTTGCAAATACAGTCAGCTACTGATAAATATAAGTATCGCGCCGAGAACACAACAACAAGCAATAAATGCACCGCTTTCTAACTGTCGTCTTCGTTTTGCTTTGAAAGGCCTTCAGCGGTTGATAACCAAATATATACCCCACGGGTAGTACGATATATTATCCAGCAATGCTACTCTGCAAACATACGTGCGGGTACCCACCTTTATAAACTTACCCGACCCTTCTATTTTTAGCCAGGGCTCGGGTAGGGGGGGGGGGGGGGGGGGGAGAGAGATGAAAAACTGAATGAAATGGGCGTGAACCGTGTGTGTGTGTGTGTGCGTGTGTGGACAGCTATACCGTGGTTTTTGTGAGTTATTATAATATGTCACTGTCGGGTAGATTGCGGACACACCCTATTGGGCTTTGTGCATTGCGCCCTTCATTCCCAGTTTTGTGTTGGAGCGGGATGGTGCAGTTGGTGGTGGCTGGGCGGGGGGGGGGGGGGGGGGGGGGGTAGGGGTGTTGTGTTTGGCGGGATGTTGGGTGTTGGGGGGGTGGGGGGGGGGGGGGGGGGGGGTGTACGGGGAATGATGTGAGGTGTGTATGTGTGAGTGCGTGTGTGTGCGTGCGTGCGAGCGTGTGTGTTGTGTGTGTGTGTGTGTCAGTGTTGTTTGTGAGTGTGTGTGTTTGTGTGTGTGTGTTGTTTGTTTGTTTGTGTGTGTGTGTGTGTGTGTGTGTGTGTGTGTGTGTGTGTGTGTGTTTGTGTGTGTGCGTACGCGCACGCGCGCGCGCGCGTGTGTGTGTGTGTGTGTGTTATTCGCTCGTCGATCTATTCCGTAGTTCGCCGTATGGGCGACGTTTTTCTTGTTTCGTGTATTCATCCATCATTTCGTTTGTTTGTTTATCAGCTTTGAGACAGAAGAGCGTACCCGGAATTTGTTAGAAAATCTCTCTCTCTCTCTCTCTCTCTCTCTCTCTCTCTCTCTCTCTCTCTCTCTCTCTCTCTCTCTCTCTCTCGGTTGACTGACGCAAAGACTGTTCTTGGAAGCAAATTACAGAAAAGTGCTTTTTGGGTCACTTAAACTGAAAGAGATATTTTTTTCTGAAGGGGTGGGGGTGGGTGAGTTAGAGGGGTGCTGGACGATGGAAGCGGTTCAGACCAGTCCACGCAGTTCAGTGAGTATTGGAGCGTTTTGTGAAGGCTTTCTTTCCTCTGTTACTAAGAGGGACTGATGCTTCGTTACACCAGTAACTTTTTTACACGCTACAAATGTGTCCTTATTTCCCCACCATTTTAGGATACGATAAGATAAGATAAGATACGATAAGATAAGATAAGATATGATAAGAATACTTTAATGTCCATTTTCATTGTACATAAACATGGAAATGTGTCTTTTTACATTTAGTCAAGTTTTGACTAAATGTTTTAACATAGAGGGGGGAATCGAGACGAGGGTCGTGGTGTATGTGTGTGTGTCTGTCTGTCTGTCTGTCTGTGTGTGTAGAGCGATTCAGACTAAACTACTGGACCGATCTTTATGAAATTTGACATGAGAGTTTCTGGGTATGATATCCTCAGACGTTTTTTTCACTTTTTTGATAAATGTCTTTGATGACGTCATATCCGGCTTTTCGTGAAAGTTGAGGCGGCACTGTCACGCTCTCATTTTTCAACCAAATTGGTTGAAATTTTGGTCAAGTAATTTCCGACAAAGCCCGGACTTCGGTATTGCATTTCAGCTTGGTGGCTTAAAAATTAATTAATGACTTTGGTCATTAAAAATCTGAAAACTGTAAAAAAAAACTTTTACGTTCATCTTATTCTCCATCATTTTCTGATTCCAAAAACATATAAATATGTTATATTTGGATTAAAAACAAGCTCTGAAAATTAAAAATATAAAAATTATGATCAAAATTAAATTTTCGAAATCAATTTAAAAACACTTTCATCTTATTCCTTGTCGGTTCCTGATTCCAAAAAACATATAGATATGATATGTTTGGATTGAAAACACGCTCAGAAAGTTAAAACGAAGAGAGGTACAGAAAAGCGTGCTATCCTTCTCAGCGCAACTACTACCCCGCTCTTCTTGTCAATTTCACTGCCTTTGCCATGAGCGGTGGACTGACGATGCTACGAGTATACGGTCTTGCTGCGTTGCATTGCGTTCAGTTTCATGTTGTGAGAGCTACTTGACTAAATGTTGTATTTTTGCCTTACGCGACTTGTTATGTAGTTTTGTACGGTTGTGTTTTTACATTTAGTCAAGTTTTGACTAAATGATTTTAACATAGAGGGGGGAATCGAGACGAGGGTCGTGGTGTATGTGTGTGTGTGTGTGTGTGTGTGTGTGTGTCTGTCTGTCTGTCTGTCTGTGTGTGTGTGTGTGTAGAGCGATTCAGACTAAACTACTGGGCTGATCTTTATGAAATTTGACATGAGAGTTCCTGGGTATGATATCCCCGGACGTGTTTTTCTTTTTTGCGATAAATACCTTTGATGACGTCATATCCGGCTTTTTGTAAAAGTTGAGGCGGCACTGTCACACCCTCATTTTTCAATTAAATTGATTGAAATTTTGGCAAAGCAATCTTTGACGAAGGCCGGGGTTTGGTATTGCATTTCAGCTTGGTGGCTTAAAAACTAATGAGTGAGTTTGGTTATTAAAAATCGAAAACTTGTAATTAAAATTATTTTTTTATTAAACGATCCACAAACAATTTCATCTTATTCTTCGTCATTTTGTGATTCCAAAAACATATACATATGTTATATTTGGATTACAAACAAGCCCTGAAAATTAAAAATATACAAATTATGATCAAAATTAAATTTCCGAAATCGTTTTAAAAACTATTTCATCTTATTCCTTGTCGGTTCCTGATTCCAAAAACATATAGATATGATATATTTGGATTAAAAACACGCTCAGAAAGTTAAAACGAAGAGAGGTACAGTAAAGCGTGCTATGAAGCACAGCGCAATCGCTGCCGCGCCAAACAGGCTCGTCACTTTCACTGCCTTTTGCACTAGCGGCGGACTACGTTCACTTTCATTCTGTGAGTTCCACAGCTTGACTAAATGTAGTAATTTCGCCTTACGCGACTTGTTTATTATACATATCACACAAAGCAAATATTGCGATGACAACCCGGATCTGTCTGTGTGTATGTATGAGTCACTATGTGTGTGTGTGTGTGTGTGTGTGCGTGTGTGTGTGTGTGTGTGTGTGTATACATGTGTGTGTGTGTGTGTGTGTGTGTGTGTGTGTGCGTGTATACATGTGTGTGTGTGTATGTGTGTGTGTATGAAGCGACATGAGACGCCTTCTCGGCGGTGAATAGAACGTTTTATTGTTATTATAGTTAGTTTGCGTGAGTGCTGTGTGTTTGGGCTTTTTGTCTATTATTCAGTATTGTCATTATGACTTAACTACGTATTTTAATGTGCGAACTGTTGAATGATTAATGATGTTGGGGGGATATTTGTTAAGCGCCCTGACATTTTACTACTATAGGCTGTGGATATAGCGCTATAGATTAAAAAAACCACACACACCATGTTTTTTTGTTATCATCATCATATTATTTTGTGTACAATCGTTTGTGGCTGACAGGGCTCCCAACAGAAGCGCTCCCTATAGAGGGTCCCGTAAATTCGCATCGATACAGATGTGCAGAACTTTTTCGTTTAGAAAAAAACCTTTCTTGTCCATTTTGTATGAAAACAAGTAGACGATTACATCGGCGCCGACAGTACGCGTGATAACACAGGTTTATTGCGTCGCGGGGCCCGCTCTTTTCAAGTTTAGTGCGTCCCGGGACCCGCTCTTTTCAAGTTTAATGCGTCGCGGGACCCGTTCTTTTCAAGTTTAGTGCGTCCCGGGACCCACTCTTTTCAAATGTAGTGCTTCCCGG
>NC_090252.1:54180683-54200683 GCF_037325665.1 Littorina saxatilis
AAGCTCGCTGTCTGTCTGTCTGTCTGTCTGTCTGTCTATCTGTCTGTCTGTTCGTCGCTCTGTCTGTCTGTCTCTTTTTATTTCTTGACATATATGTCTGCGCCTGTCTGTCTGTCTATCTATATGTCTGTCTGTCGCTCTGTCTGTCTGTCTCCTTTTCTTTCTTGACATATATGTCTGCGCCTATCTGTGTTTCTGTCTATCTGCATGAATGTGTGTCTTTTCGTCAGTCTCTTTGTCTCTCTTCCTCTCTTTCATCTCTCTCTCTCTCTCCCTCTCTCTATCTCTCTCACTGTCTCTCGTTCTCTCTCAGTTTTAAACCGGAAACATGGACCCAAAGCGGAAACATGCCATAACCATCAGTAATCACACTGTCTCTCGTTCTCTCTCAGTTTTAAACCGGAAACATGGACCCAAAGCGGAAACATGCCATAACCATCAGTAATCACACTGTCTCTCGTTCTCTCTCAGTTTTAAACCGGAAACATGGACCCAAAGCGGAAACATGCCATAACCATCAGTAATCACACTGTCTCTCGTTCTCTCTCAGTTTTAAACCGGAAACATGGACCCAAAGCGGAAACATGCCATAACCATCAGTAATCACACTGTCTCTCGTTCTCTCTCAGTTTTAAACCAGAAACATGGACCCGAAGCGGAAACATGCCATTACCATCAGTATTCACGACGCTTGGCTGCGTCGACTACAAAGCTGCTGATAAAGAAACCTGACTTAAAAACAATGAGCTCCTTCCCCAACTTAGCCCCTTCTTTTTCCTCATTTTAATTGGGTGTAGCTCACATTTACCGACACACACACATACACACACCGAACTGATCAGTGGTGTTGTGGAAGACATGGCTGAAAGAAAAAAACCAATATGTCGCATCAACGTCACCGTAGAAATTGCACTTACATCTGAGTACATACTCTCACACTCTTCTCGTTTCGAGTATCTCTGCGTAATGTCCTTTCTTTTGTTCTTTGACTAATGCAGAATATATACTCACGGAATAAAATAACTTAACATTGTTTAAAATTTAATATCTCAAAATCGGAAAAAGTTACAGGAGTGATTTTTGTACCAACGTAAAGCTTGTTCAATTGCTCATTATGGGCAAAAAACCGGAATAGTCTGGCTTGTTCCGTTTTTTTGCAATTTAAGCTCAAAGACGCATGGTGTCATTTTGGAGTTTACAAACTTAGCACTGTGGGTTTGACAGCGCTGTGCGTGCACTGGTTGATCGCAGCCGCAATTAAATTACACAGGAGCAGTGAAGGTTAGCCTCAATACGTTTATTAACAAAACAAATTTCATTTCACAGTAGCCGGGTGGAATCGATTACGCAGATGCTGCACCCTAATGAAGCGGTCTTGCTGAGGATTGGTGACACTGGGCCGTCCTTGGCGAGGCAGGTCTCGAACGTTACCGTTGTTTTGCTGGTACCTTCTTCGCCACAAGGCAACTGATTGCCTGGTCACTCCGAATCTCCTAGCAACATCAGTATAAGTCATCCCTCCTCTCAACATCCCTATTGCGACGAGTCTATCGTTCACACACGTTCGTGGCATGGTGAAAGAGAAAGACAGAGTGGACAGTTTTGGGCAAAGAGAAAGAAACATTTTAGTGAGTTGTTCTCACTCACAAACAAACGGACAAACCAAAGGCAGTACTTTCATGCAATATTCGTGGATCAGCAGCAGACCTTTTGCAGGTTTCAAGTACGGGTAGACGTGCCCCGAGAGTCAAAGAGTGCAGGCCTACCTGTTTACAGCACACACAGCGTGCACTGGCTGTCGGCAGCGTCGGCAAGCTTTGGCGTCAGTCTAGTAAACTCCAAAATGACACCATGCGTCTTTGAGGACCAATTGTGAAAAAACTAAGCAACCGAGAACATTCCGTTTTTTTTCCTCTTCTCAGGAATTGATGGTTCTATGATCGTACCACCCCGCTCTCCTGCAACTTTTTCCGATTTTGAGATATTACATTTTAAAACATGTTAAGTTATTTTATTCCGTGAGTATACTTAAAACAAAACACAAAAATGTAAATACAAAGTGCCTTTACCTGTTGTAGACATTGTAGTAGATTGGATTGAAGGTGTCGTGGGTTGGGATGAAGCTGTCGTAGGTCGGATTGGAGATGTGGTGGAATGGATTGAAGATGTGTTAGATTGGATTGAAGATGTGGTGGGTTGGATTGAAGATGTGTTAGATTGGATTGGAGATGTGGTGGGTTGGATTGAAGATGTGTTAGATTGGATTGGAGATGTGGTGGGTTGTATTGAAGATGTGTTAGATTGGATTGGAGATGTGGTCGGTTGGATTGAAGATGTGTTAGATTGGATTGGAGATGTGGTTGGTTGTATTGAGGATGTGTTGGATTGGATTGCAGATGTGGTGGGTTGTATTGAAGATGTGTTCGATTGGATTGGAGATGTGGTGGGTTGGATTGGAGATGTGGTCGGTTGGATTGAGGATGTGTTAGATTGGATTGGAAATGTGGTTGGTTGGATTGAAGAAGTGTTCGATTGGATTGAAGATGTAGTGGGTTGGATTGAAGATGTGTTATATTGGATAAGAGATGTGGTTGGTTGGATTGAAGATGAGGTCAGTTGGATTGAAGATGAGGTCAGTTGGATTGAAGATATGGTGGGTTGGATTGACGATGAGGTCAGTTGTATTGAAGATGAGGTCAGTTGGATTGGAGATGTGTTAGATTGGATTAGAGATGTGGTTGGTTGGATTGAAGATAAGGTCAGTTGGATTGAAGATGAGGTGGGTTGGATTGAAGATGAGGTCAGTTGGATTGAAGATATGGTGGGTTGGATTGAAGATGAGGTCAGTTGGATTGAAGATGTGTTAGACTGGATTTGAGATGTGGTGGGTTGGATTAAAGATGAGGTTGGTTGGATTGAAGATGAAGTCAGTTGGATTGAAGATGTGGTGGGTTGGATTGAAGATGAAGTCAGTTGGATTGAAGATGAGGTGGGTTGGATTGAAGATAAGCTCAGTTGGATTAAAGATGAGGTGGGTTGGATTAAAGATGAGGTCAGTTGGATTGAAGATATGGTGGGTTGGATTGAAGATATGGTGGGTTGGATTGAAGATGAGGTCAGTTGGATTGAAGACATGGTGGGTTGGATTGAAGATGAGGTCAGTTGGATGGAAGATGTGGTGGGTTGGATTGAAGATGAGGGCAGTTGGATTGAAGATGTGGTGGGTTGGATTGAAGATGTGGTCAGTTGGATTAAAGATGTGGTTGGTTGGATTGAAGATGAGGTCAGTTGGATTGGAGATGTGGTGGGTTGGATTGAAGATGTGGTGGGTTGGATTGAAGATGTGTTAAATTGGATTGGAAATATGGTGGGTTGGATTGAAGATGTGTTATATTGGATTGGAGATGCGGTTGGTTGGATTGAGGATATGTTAAATTGGATTGGAGATGTGGTGAGTTGGATTGGAGATGTGGTCAGTTGGATTGAGGATGTGTTAGATTGGATTGATGGTGTGGTAAGTTGGATTGAAGATGAGGCTGCTGAAACAGAAAGGTAAAGTTAGATTTTCTTCTTCTCTCTGTATCTGTCTCTGTCTCTCTGTCTCTGTCTCTGTCTCTCTCTCTCTCTTTCTCTCTCTCTCTCTCTCTCTCTCTCTCTCTGTATATATCTCTCTCTGTTTCTCTCTCTCTCTGTATTTCTCTTTCTCTTTCTCTCTCTCTCTCTCTCTCTCTCTCTCTCTCTCTCTCTCTCTCTCTCTCTCTCTCTCTCTCTCTCTCTTTATCCTTCTCTGTGTTGTTCATTCTTTTTCTCTCTCTTTTGCTTGCTTTCTTGCTTGTTTGCTTACATTGTTAAAACAAAAACAATCTTTTAGAAAAACACAAAGATACACTCAAGTTCATATGGCCCTTTCTCTTAGTTTCGGGAAAATATCTGTGGTGACATCATATCCGGATTATAAGAAAACGTTGAGGCCGTGAAGCGGTTTCCGCAATTTTCGATCTCAATCATTTAATTTTGGTTAAACATTCGTTGATCCAGTTCAAACTATTGGATTGCATTTCAGCTTGGTATCTTAGATGATAATGAACGTATATGTCAATCAGCATTATGTTGGAAATTAAACTTGCTATTGTAGATGCACACATGCTGGTACAAGCATCTGTATTATTCCCTGCATACAAATATGTAGGCATACTATGCTGTGTTTGGATTGGAAATATTCAATAATCAACCATATCAATCAACCGTTTATGCAGATTAGGTACGGTCCGGTAGGCATGTGTTACCAGATAAGAGCTGTATCGACCGCAAAGTTTCGGCCAACCTACGACTTACTAGTCTCGGTTAAAACAACACATGCAGTGTGTTCATTTTCCTCGGATGAGACGAAAAACCGAGGTCCCTTCGTGTACACTACATTGGGGTGTGCAGGTTAAAGATCCCACGATTGACAAAAGGGTCTTTCCTGGCAAAATTGTATAGGCATAGATAAAAATGTCCACCAAAATACCCGTGTGACTTGGAATAATAGGCCGTGAAAAGTAGGATATGAGCCGAAATGGCTGCGATCTGCTGGCCGATGTGAATGCGTGATGTAATGTGTAAAAAATTCCATCTCACACGGCATAAATAAATCCCTGCGCCTTGAATATGTGCGCGATATAAATTGCATAAAATAAAAATGTTAAAACAAATTAAAAATCCCTGCGCTTAGAACTGTACCCACGGAATACGCGCGATATAAGCCTCATATTGATTGATTGATTGATAATAAATTGACAGCTTGTTACACAAACAATCTTAAATCATAAAAGAATTCTTTTTTCATCAAGACAAGATGAGTACAATTCGAAGTTGTGAAAGTTTGCAAAAAGAAAAGCCCGGAAACGTGTCACGCAGAACGTCTTTCTCGTAGCAGACGACGCGTGTGCCTGTAGCGCCAGTTCCTCTGAACCGTCAATCGCCACCGCTCTAGTTCGCAGCCGTTTGTGGCGTTTTAGATTCAGAGGTACACAATAACATGCTATTGCAGATACGCTTACGGCGAGTCGCATTAAAATCACAAACTGACGACTAAATTGTGAAAAATAAGGAAACTGGATCACACGGGTTAATTTACGACGGCTCAGGGGAAAGATAAACCACGCAAAAATAAATTCTTTGAAAATTGCTCGCTCTTCACAGAGGGCACGTAGGATGTTCTCAATCGGTGAGTGTTATTATGAAAGGGTGTTTGTACTGTGTGTAAACGCATGCCAATATCTGTGATGGTTTACGGGAGGCTTACTGTGCCTTTAACCGGTTGGCTATAGAAAGCGTTGTGGACACGTCAACACAGACTGGGCGTGTGTTACTTCAAGTTGATGCATGCTTTTCTTGCGGTCAGCTTTTCTCTCAGATATGAACTTCATTAACGCAATCGCCATTTGCTAAAGAAAGCATTGTGGACACGTCAACAATAAGATTGGGCGTGTGTTTCTTCAAGTTAATGCATGCTTTTCTGGCAAAACTGATTACTCGCTAACCTTTGAATGCATCCCCCACCAACGCCTTTGTCATGGACACTTTGTGTGGAAAACAAAAGGGATGCGCTTGTTATGCGCCCAGTAATTAGCGTCTCGAAGCATCTTTTTCAAACACATGCGGGCGCATTGGGATGCGGATAATAGGGCAACTCGTAGTCCTTTCTCGAGAAAAGTTGGGCTGCTTTTTCCCTTGGGAAAGCGAGCTGCCAAACAGTACGGCGCAACCCATTTCTTCTTTTTTTCTGCACACACACACACACACACACACATACATACACACACGCGCGCGCGCACGCACACACACACACACACACACACACACACACACACACACACACACACTCGCTCGCGTCCACAAACACACACACACATACACATTCACACAAACACGTATACACACACACACACACACACACACACACACACATACACACACGCGCGCGCACGCACACACACACACACACACACACACACACACGTACACACACACACACACACACATACACACACGCAAATGATCGGCGATCTATTCTCAAGCAAAAAAGGCCGGAATAAAGACGCAATATGTTATGATCTACTAAATACCAGCTGACGACGAAGATTCAGTGACGCAGATAACTAGTTTTCTGAATCGTATTGTTCAGAAAAGAAAGAAGTTTTTTTGGTCTTGTTCGTAGTGTGTGATAAGGAGCGCGAAACAGCCTGGCTGAGCAATGGCCACTAATTAGAGCTAATTATTTGATACTTCACTGATGATTATAGATGAGCTTTCTCTGATTACTTCCATAACAAGATCCAAACCATCCGTGACAAACTAGACAAAATCCCACACCAAAACTCTGAAACTCCTCCTGCATTTACAGGCACTCCCTTCACACACTTTCAGCCTCTCACTCTCACTGACCTGGAGAAAGTCCTCAAAGAAATGAAACGTCACTCAAGAAAGTGTAGCGTGACGTGTTAGTTTTACTAATTCTTCCAGAGGAAACAGCAGGGGCAAAAGTGTTTTCATAATGACGTTTGTTTCGGTGCCTTTGGCATCATGTGCAATGGTCCTTACCAGACTAGTTTGACACGACCTCATTCACATGATATACACACGTGTGATTTGAACGATAGTATTATCTCACGAGTCGTCTCTGTTACGTGTGTATGATAAACAAGTATTATCATTTTGGCAACGTCGATGTAGTGTGAGTTTTACTGTCGGTCACTGTATATACATCTCTCTCTCTCTCTCTCTCTCTCTCTCTCTCTCTCTCTCTCTCTCTCTCTCTCTCTCTCTCTCTCTCTCTCTCTCTCTCTCTCTCTCTCTCTCTCTCTCTCTCTCTCTCTCTCTCTCTCTCTCTCTCTCTCTCTCTCTCTCTCTCGGAGTGGTGTCCCTTGGCGTAAGAGACAAGTCGACTTGACAGCAGCTCTCCAATTGTTTTGGTTTAAACTTGCCAAGATGACCATTGTTGGAATACCAACACATGTGGAAGCAATCCTAACCACCCTAATGTCTGACCACCACGTTAAATCGTGGAAAGTTGCTGGCGAGGGAGAGGACACAGTATTTGTCCTTCGTCTGAGCTCCAGTCAACATGGACAAGAAGCCGCCATTACCGCACGAACCGGCCAGTGGAGAAAAAAGTCAGCAGCACAGATCCGCCGAGACAGGAGACGAGCAGAGCAAAGAACAGAGCAAAGGAAAACACAGGTGGGAATGGATTCATGTAATGCAATGTCTGACTTTCAAGGTGATTCTCTAAAAGACTTAGCTACTGTATCGTCGTTTGGAATTGACCACACAGCCAATTCAAGTACAGTGACAATTGACAGTGTCACACAACAACATTCCACAGAAGACAGATCACGTGAAACACGCAGCCTGGCCACCCCAACACAGCACACACCTGCCCACTGTGACACTGCAAGCCCAACCACGTGCGAGAATGACAACCCTGGGGTGTGTCGTGCTGTGATGTCACAGCCAGCAGACGACGAAACCACTATAGCTGAACTGGCAGCAACGGAGCGAGAGTTTGAACCAGATGATGTCTACGACTTAGCCTCACACTGCTCAAAGAACGTGCGACTTAGAGAGAAACTGTTAAACAGAAAGAGGAACCGCACTCTCACAAAAGTAGTGTGCGAAAGAAAAGGTGGAAAGAAGACGCTGATTGCAAGGGGAGACGACTACGTCCTGACATACGTCTGCGAAACAGCACAGACAACGTCGTTCCAAGAAGAGGAGGAAACGCCCCCGTGTGTCCGGCGTCTGCCCCAAGTCGACCGCAACGTCTTTGGAGAAGAAATCGACCATCTCACTACTGACCTTCATGTCTTGTCTACACTGGTACAGTGCTACCTCCGTGCCATGCCAGACTGACTTGTCGCAAAACTACAGGGCACACATATTTCATGTGTGTTTGTGACAAACCGCGATCGATATGGAACAATACCGCGTTCGAAACGGAAAAGTTATTTCCCGACTTGGATTACAAGTTGGATGCTTCGGACCGAATCACGATGCATTGTTTTTGTGTAACAGACTGAAACCAATGTGTACACTGATGTTCGTGGATCGTTCGATTACCCAACCCCCCAGCACCCTTTGCTATAAACAATATGAGTTTTCGCAAATAAACATTCTGATTCTGATTCTGATTCTCTCTCTCTCTCTCTCTCTCTCTCTCTCTCTCTCTCTCTCTCTCTCTCTCTCTCTCTCTCTCTCTCTCTCTCTCTCTCACTCTCTCTCTCACTCTAGTAACAGCAAGCACACATCGAGGGGCAAGGGGCATGTTGCCTAAATGCATTAAAATTCGTTAATCGTTAATCGTTAATCTCTCTCTCTATCTCTCTCTCTCTCTCTCTCTCTCTCTCTCTCTCTCTCTCTCTCTCTCTCTCTCTCTCTCTCTCTCTCTCTCTCTCACTCTAGTAACAGCAAGCACACATCGACCTTAAACAGCATTCCATCATTAAGAACAACACTCACACGTGAGATTTAAGGTGTAAGTAGTTGTGACGCTCAACTGTTCAGGATATTCTGAGTTGCTGGCTTTACACGTGATCACCTTCCCGTCGTCCCCCGCTTTGGGAACAAATCGGCATGTGCTGGTGTTAGGCGAATTGACGGCGGGAAGACAGTCAACACCAGTCCAGTTAAAGATGGCGCCAGGGGTCACGTTAAACGCTTCACATGTCAAGGTCATCTCTGTGTCAAGGTTGGGAGATATTGGTCCTATGATCCGTACGGATTCTGGTCCGGCTGTGAGACAAAATAACGATAATGGCTAAAATGATGGTGGTAATGATAATACTTCCACTACTTCTACAACTGATACTGCTACGACTACTGCTATTACTACTACCACTACTAGTACTACTCCTACTACTATTACTACTTCTACAACTACTACTACTACTACGACTACTACTGCTACTGCTACTACTACTACTACTACTACTACTACTACTACTACTACTACTACTACTACTACTACTACTACTACTACTACTACTACTACTGCTGCTGCTGCTACTACTACAACACATACTACTACTACTACTACTACTACTACTACTGCTACTACTGCTGCTGCTACTACTACTACTACTACTACTACTACTACTACTACTACTACTACTACTACTACTACTACTACTACTACTACTACTACTACTAACGTGCACATTTCACCAGGAACCGGTGGTGCTTCGTTCAGTCTGGCATTCTCGATTGTTTGTATGATCTTACGTGCACATGAAAGCTGGAAATCATTATTCTACGTATAATCCAACATGCACATTTCGGCCGGAAATTAAGCTTGATGCAATCGTCTAACATGCACATTTCAGCCGAAAATTAAGCTTGATGCAATGGTCTAACATGTATATTTCAGCCGGAAAATAAGCTTGATGCAATGGTCTAACATGTACATTTCAGCCGGAAATTAAGCTTGATTGAAAAGTCTAAAATGTACATTTCAGCCGAATATTAAGCTTGATGCAATGGTCTAATATGCACATTTCAGCCGGAAATTAAGTTTGATGCAATGGTCTAACATGCACATTTCAGCCGGAAATTAAGCTTGATGCAATGGTCTAACATGCACATTTCAGCCAGAAATTAAGCTTGATGCAATGGTCTAACATGCACATTTCAGCCGGAAATTACGCTTGATGCAATGGTCTAACATGTACATTTCAGCCGGAAATTAAGCTTGATGCAATCGTCTAACATGCACATTTCAGCCGGAAATTAAGCTTGATGCAATCGTCTAACATGCACATTTCAGCCGGAAATTAAGCTTGATGCAATCGTCTAACATGCACATTTCAGCCGGAAATTAAGCTTGATGCAATGGTCTAACATGTACATTTTAGCCGGAAATTAAGCTTGATGCAATGGTCTAAAATGCACATTTTAGCCGAATATTAAGCTTGATGCAATGGTCTAAAATGCACATTTCAGCCGGAAATTAAGCTTGATGCAATGGTCTAACATGCACATTTCAGCCGGAAATTAAGCTTGATGCAATGGTCTAACATATGCACATTTCAGCCGGAAATTAAGCTTGATGCAATGGTCTAACATGCACATTTCAGCCGGAATGTAAGCTTGATGCAATGGTCTAACATGCACATTTCAGCCGGAAATTAAGCTTGATGCAATGGTCTAACATGCACATTTCAGCCGGAAATTAAGCTTGATGCAATGGTCTAAAATACACATTTCAGCCGGAAAGTTGTAGGCTACGGTTGGCCCTGCATGTTTGATGCTAGGTATGATCGTGCATGCCAATTCCAGCAGGAACGTCGATTCTTTGTATGATCTA
Source organism: Littorina saxatilis (assembly GCF_037325665.1). NCBI lineage: Eukaryota > Metazoa > Mollusca > Gastropoda > Littorinimorpha > Littorinidae > Littorina > Littorina saxatilis. The sequence goes on from NC_090252.1 coordinate 54,191,029, forward strand.
AGATGCACATTTCAGCTGGAAAGCTGGATGCTACGTATAATCTTACACTTCAAATTTCAGCTAAAACACGTGATGCGATGTGTTTGTTTATATGCATAGTTCAGCTAAAAAGGTCGAGTTTACGTGTGGTGGTCTTGCAGGCAAAATTGTATCTAGACAACTTAATATATACATATAAATAAAAGAGAGTGTCTGTCTGTCTGTCTGTGTGTGTGTGTGTGTGTGTGTGTGTGTGTGTGTGTGTGTGTGTGTGTGTGTGTCTGTCTGTCTGTGATCGCCAAAGCTCCGAGAAGGGAGGGGGCAGGAAGACGATGTCGTGCATGTGCACTCCTGTGACTGTGAAGATGTGCACCTGACCACCACCGCCGCTGCCGACGCCGCAGTGTGTGTGTGTGTGTGTGTGTGTGTGTGTGTGTGTGTGTGTGTGTGTGTGTGTGTGGTCGCTATAGCTCAGAGATGGCAAGAGGCAGGAACAAGATACTGTGCATGCACACTCCCTTGGAGCCGCAGATGTGCACCTGGGTGTTTGTTTCTTAATTCATTGTTTCCTTCCTCAGATTATGAACCTCCCCTTCAATAACAGCCTATATAGTGCAAGACCAGTTCGGTGCCTAGCGTTCACATGTAGCAAGCACATCATGCCAGTGACATTAGAGACGCTCTATTGCTCCTATAACGGGAAGAAATTAAGAATGAACAATGACCAGACAGTTCCTGAAATGTCTAGAAGCGAAGGGAGGTAACTCTTACTTGGTTATACATAGTAGGGAGGCAACTCTGATTATGCAGGCATGTCTGATTGGGAGATCAGAAACACACCGCGGGTCCTCACTACTCACGCATCTAGAATGTTCCCAAGGAAGGGAGATAACTCATGTGAAAGTTATTTCTTTAACAATAAACGGTAAAATGATGTTGGTGGTATCTGATTTAGCAATGAGCTAGAATTTTTAGGAAGGTTCTAGAATTAAAGGGAGGTAACTCTTTCTTTGTTATTCACGGAATGGAGGTAACTCGCGAAGCCGGGCTATATACGAATGGATGTAAGTGTGTGTGTTTGTGTGTCTGTGGTCGCCATACCTCAGAGATGGCAAAAGGTAGGAACAATAAAGTGTGCATGCACACTGCCCTGAACCCACAGATATGCACCTGGGTTTTAGTTTCTCGAGACATTGTTTCCTTCCTCGGATAATGACCCTCCCCATTAATGAATACAGGCTATATAGTGCAAGAGAGGTAAGTCATGCTTTGTCACCCATGGAAGGGAGGTAACTATTATCAAACCAGTATACCGTGTCATTCTCAAGGGCTGCCCCCCCACCCGCTTTCACCCCCACACACACACACTCCCAACACCCCCCCTTTCCAATCATCGCACATAATACAGTCTGTCTCTCGAATTTGCCAGACACTGTTTACGAAACGATCGCCTCAGGGAGAGATCACGTGAATTTACAGACTTCTCTCCCCTGTTCAATGCAGTATGACGCCCTCACTCATGACGTATGCGTGGTTTGATCAGACCGCAACTAAAGTGGGTGTGAGAAGGGGTACACCAATCACGGAGAACACGTTGAACGAAATAGAAACGTGCCTTGCCTATAAATCCAAATGTATGAACTCACACTTTAATTTTTTTTTATCCACATTGGAATAAGACTCTAGAGGTTTGTGAGAGAGGAGAGGTCAGAAACACCCGGGCGAAGCCGGGCCTGACTGCTAGTGATCAAATAATTATGACATTTTCAGCTAGAACATTGTGATGCTACGCGATGTCTTACATGCAAATTTCAGCGTGTATGTTGTGTTCCTCTGGACAGGCCCCAACATCATGCAGGTAAAGGTCTGGCTGGAGTTCTTCCTCTTGGCATCAGTGACCAGCAGGTGCCCGGGATCCGAGCCGGCCCATTGCACTGTGATACCCATGGTGCCCAGGGTAGGGGAAAGACAACTGCAGCGAAGCACCTGACCCTCGTAGACATAGTCTGGACAGTTTGTCACGGGGGGTCCCAGGGCTTCTACGGGGATAGGAAGAAATTAAGTTGCACAAAACAATGAACACTCAAAATGGACGAAAGTATTAGTTATTTCTAATATGCTGACTGTTGGCAAATGAAAACAGACATGTCGAGGAAATGGAATATCCAAATGACCCGGTAGGCGAATTTAAATATCATTTACGAGACATGTCTAGCTGTTATCAATTGCTAACAGTCAGCATATTATAAATAACGGTTTAATACCATGCAGTTTATTTCGACCAAAATAAAATTCGAACTGATTCCGCACCTCTATGGACAGAACAGCCAATGGGGACGGGATTGAACCGAGGCTGGTGTGCTAGTAATATGGTGCACTAAGATGGTAATAATGGTGGTTGTTGATGTTTCTTCTATCAACAACCCAGGGGGTCAATAAGCATCAACCTTATTCTGTTTTGTTCTGATTCATCTCTTTGACGATAATGTGATAATGTATATAAACATCTAGGGCTGTTTTCAGTATTTTTGATTACATGTTCTGTTTGATTACGGGTATTCAGCTGGTATTTCCTTGTTTTCACTACCTATTTTATTCATGTTTATATTACTTAGTTAGTGGAATAATCTTTGGTATGTATGTTTGATGGTCTATGCTTTTAATTAAGCGTTGCTGACTATGAATGTAGATGTTAATGCTTGTATAAATGTGTTTTAATTTTAAATGTGTCAAGCGCAAAGAGCATAATTGTAAAGTTATGATGTTGCGGTATATAAATGCTCATTTATCCAAGCGGAGCGCGGGCGAAGCCCGCGCGTAGCGAGGTAGTTTTTTTTTTCATCTCCCAGCACTGAAAATGTTTTGGCCAAGTGGTGTCTGTCTGGACATTGTTCTAGAATTCATCTTTTAGCACAATATTAGCGACACTGTTTGGACAATTCTATTAAAATTAGGCGTACAAACTGATTTTGTTTCGGGGAATCCTCTCAGAGGATCAGAATTTTCATATAGTATCATCGGAAGCTGTTACAACGGGAAAATGTGAAACTTTTGTCACTTTTTAACATGGAATTTCATCTTTGAGCGTTTCAAGCGGACTTTAATAAAATAGTTATTTGCGAATTAAGCAGCGGAAGACACTCACCGGTTCAACATGTGTATGGTCATTAAACCTCAAAACATTTCAGTAAGTGGTTTAAACAAACACCTCCGCCATGTGAGGGTGACTGGTTTGTAGCTGAAGAGTTTTTTTTCTAAAGTGTGTTCTAAATACAAATGACGTACTGGTAATGATGTAATGAGTTGTTCTAATCTTGTTCTTGGAACTCTTGCTGTTCCAAGCTTGTTCTTAGCAAGTCTTGGTGACGAGAACAAAGACTATCAATGAAATCTTTAGAAATAACCTCTGACAACGACGACGATGACGACGACGACGACGATAACAACAACAACAACAAATGACATCGACGACGACGACGACAACAACAACAACAACAACAACAACAACAACAACAACAACAACAAAAACAACAACACGAGAACAACAACAATCACGACAACGAACATGACAACAACAACACCAACAACTACGACGACAACTACAACGACTGGGTTATGATGACATCACCAATGATTTAAAGGCCGTTAAAAAATCGTTAAATCCTATTTCTTCACTGATTCTTATGAAATTTTAAAGGTAGGTTTGTTGTCCCCAACTTATTTTCACTCCATACTTTTCCAGAAGAAAAACATAATTTTGGCAGTTAAAAACCGTTAAAATTCAATTCTTCACCGATATTTATGAAATTTTGTGGGTAGGTTCGTTGTCCCCAACTGATTTTCACTCTATACTTTTCCAGAAGAAAGACATAATTTTGGCAGTTAAAAAACGGTAAATTTCAATTCTTCACCTATCTTTATGAAATTTAGTGGGTGGGTCCGTTGTCCCAAACTGAATTTTAAGACATACTTTTCCAGACAAAAAACCTTATTTTTGGCAGTTAAAAACCGTTAAATCTCAATTCTTCATCGATATTTATGAAATTTTGTGGGTAGGTTCGTTGTCCCCAACTGATTTTCACTCCATACTTTTCCAGAAGAAAAACATAATTTTGGCAGTTGAAAACCGTTACATTTAAATTTTCACCTATCTTTTTGAAATTTAGTGGGTGGCTCCGTTGTCCCAAACTGAATTTCAAGACAAACTATTCCAGTCAAAAAAACTTATTTTTGGCAGTTAAAAACCGTTAAGTCTCAATTCTACACCGATATTTATGACATTTTGTGGGTAGGTTTGTTGTCAGATTTGACATGATGGCAGAATTGAAAGTGTGAGATATCCTGATGTTTCACAATTTATGCTGCATAATTCAGCCCCATAGGCGCTTGAATTTTAGGTGGAGTTGGGTTTTTTTTCAGCCCAAACCAGTAACCCCCACATGGTTTTCATGTCCCTTTCTGAGAGACTTCAAGAAGTTTCAATTTGACGTCATGATTAGCCTGCCGCATTAGCAAGTATGAAAACACGTCATCGATGACACATTTTAAGACAGAGAGAGAGAGAGAGAGAGAGAGAGAGAGAGAGAGAGAGAGAGAGAGAGAGAGAGAGAGAGAGAGAGAGAGAGAGAGAGAGAGAGAGAGAGAGAATCATGTACACACAGATGGACGACTTCGCTTGGGGTATGTACTGCCCGGCAGTACACATCTACTTAATTATTATTATTATCCAAGCGGAGCGTGGGCGAAGCCCGCGCGTAGCGAGGTAGTTTTTTTTTCATCTCCCAGCACTGAAAATTTTTTTGCCAAGTGGTGTCTGTCTGTGAACATTGTTCTAGAATTCATCTTTTAGCACAATATTAGCGACACTGTTTGGACAATTCTATTAAAATTAGGCGTACAAACTGATTTTGTTTCGGGGAATCCTCTCAGAGGATCAGAATTTTCATATAATATCATCGGAAGCTGTTACAACGGGAAAATGTGAAACTTTTGTCACTTTTTAACATGGAATTTCATCTTTGAGCGTTTCAAGCGGACTTTAATAAAATAGTTATTTGCGAATTAAGCAGCGGAAGACACTCACCGGTTCAACATGTGTATGGTCATTAAACCTTAAAACATTTCAGTAAGTGGTTTAGACAAACACCTCCGACATGTGAGGGTGACTGGTTTGTAGCTGAAGAGTTTTTTTCTAAAGTGTGTTCTAAATACAAATGACGTACTGGTAATGATGTAATGAGTTGTTCTAATCTTGTTCTTGGAACTCTTGCTGTTCCAAGCTTGTTCTTAGCAAGTCTTGGTGACGAGAACAAAGACTATCAATGAAATCTTTAGAAATAACCTCTGACAACGACGACGATGACGACGACGACGACGATAACAACAACAACAACAAATGACATCGACGACGACGACGACAACAACAACAACAACAACAACAACAACAACAACAACAACAACAACAACAAAAACAACAACACGAGAACAACAACAATCACGACAACGAACATGACAACAACAACACCAACAACTACGACGACAACTACAACGACTGGGTTATGATGACATCACCAATGGTTTATCAAATGTTCAGTGTCAAGGCTGTTAAAAAATCGTTAAATCCTATTTCTTCACTGATTCTTATGAAATTTTAAAGGTAGGTTTGTTGTCCCCAACTTATTTTCACTCCATACTTTTCCAGAAGAAAAACATAATTTTGGCAGTTAAAAACCGTTAAATTTCAATTCTTCACCGATATTTATTAAATTTTGTGGGTAGGTTCGTTGTCCCCAACTGATTTTCACTCTATAATTTTCCAGAAGAAAGACATAATTTTGGCAGTTAAAAAACGTTAAATTTCAATTCTTCACCTATCTTTATGAAATTTAGTGGGTGGGTCCGTTGTCCCAAACTGAATTTTAAGACATACTTTTCCAGACAAAAAACCTTATTTTTGGCAGTTAAAAACCGTTAAATCTCAATTCTTCATCGATATTTATGAAATTTTGTGGGTAGGTTCGTTGTCCCCAACTGATTTTCACTCCATACTTTTCCAGAAGAAAAACATAATTTTGGCAGTTAAAAACCGTTACATTTAAATTTTCACCTATCTTTATGAAATTTAGTGGGTGGGTCCGTTGTCCCAAACTGAATTTCAAGACAAACTATTCCAGTCAAAAATTTTTTTTTTTTTTTTTTTTTTTTTTTCTTTTTTTTTTTTTCTTTTTTTTTCTTTTTTTCGTCCTTACACTTGTTCCCTTGTCCCGTTGTGCTCTCACACCGCCCCGTCCCTGCACTCGCTGCTCCAACCACCTCTGAATTTCGTTCCGCTGCCAGACTCGTCGATTTTACAGACGCTCCAGGGGGGGATGTCGGGTCGCTGCGGTAGGCTACCCTCGGAAGATGACACTGCACTTCTGCTGAGTCACTTCGACGGTGTTCAGTAGTGGGTCTGTCCCGAGCTAACGGACGCAGCCCACTACCTACTATGCCCCCTACAAACGACATTGACTTTAAGTCGCGGACCAGACTGAGTGAGCGTCCTCTCCAGAGAGCAGACCGCCACCACGTCCCTCCGTCGACCCCCCAGAACGTCAGTCACACGTTGAAGACTGACAGCAGAACTACTATTCAGGGAAGGAAGGAACAGGAACACTGAGACCAAGGTCACCATGATAGCTCCGGGAATGAAGGGCCACAAGAGCAAGGACAATTTATATTTTGGATGATTAATGAGATGAGGATGATGATAATGATGCTTTGGATTTCCAATTTTGGTTTGAGACTACGTGACAGGGCAGCACTCTACGCTTACTGTCATAATATATCCTGGCGTCAACCAGGCCCGAGAACTGCCGCACCTGCGGTGTTGGTCAGGTATACAGAACCTGAGCACCCTCAAAGTCGCATTCGTTAAGTGAATGACACTCGGCTGTGTGATCCCAGCCTTCCCATAGGAACCATAGCACTTCCACTCTGGGTAGGAGCCGACCGTAGCCCGAAAAACCCACATGACTCTGATGGGATTCGAACCCACGACCTCCCGGCCCGCAGCCCGATGCGCTAACCACTGCGCTACGGGGGCCGGTAGTCAAAAAAACTTATTTTTGGCAGTTAAAAACCGTTAAGTCTCAATTCTACACCGATATTTATGACATTTTGTGGGTAGGTTTGTTGTCAGATTTGACATGATGGCAGAATTGAAAGTGTGAGATATCCTGATGTTTCACAATTTATGCTGCATAATTCAGCCCCATAGGCGCTTGAATTTTAGGTGGAGTTGGGTTTTTTTTCAGCCCAAACCAGTAACCCCCACATGGTTTTCATGTCCCTTTCTGAGAGACTTCAAGAAGTTTCAATTTGACGTCATGATTAGCCTGCCGCATTAGCAAGTATGAAAACACGTCATCGATGACACATTTTAAGACAGAGAGAGAGAGAGAGAGAGAGAGAGAGAGAGAGAGAGAGAGAGAGAGAGAGAGAGAGAGAGAGAGAGAGAGAGAGAGAATCATGTACACACAGATGGACGACTTCGCTTGGGGTATGTACTGCCCGGCAGTACACATCTACTTTATTATTATTATTATTACGCAACATTTCATATTAAAAGGGTGCCATAGTAAAAGCTAGAACGTTTCTTCAAACTCAGATTACTCAAAGTGGATCGTGTCATAGGAGACACAGCGCAGAGTTAGAATACATTTTGCCCCAGAGCTTCAATAGTGACAGAATAAAAATCGCATGAATAACATTAAACAAGTCGCGTGAAGCGAAATTAATACATGTAGTCAATCTGTCAAACTCACATACAGATACTGAACGCACTGCATTTCGCGGAAAATAGAAGATAATCCGAGACCGAGACTGAAAGCGCTGACATTCACGTGTAAAACGAAGCGGCCCTGATTCGCTTCAAGTGACAAGCCAGTCTAATGCAGTGACTTACATCGCTTAATAGGGAAGCGCTTTTCTGTATTCGTATTAACTTTCTGAGCTCAGTTTTTAATCCAAACATAGGGGAGGGTGTGTGGATTCATTGGAGACAAAAAAAAATATTGCAGGGGGGGGGGGGGGGGGGTGGGGGTGGGGATTGACAGTTATATAGTAATTTGCGTACAGCTGACCTCATGGGTTCTATGGTGACAGAATGAAAATCAAAGGCAACGCCTGAAACTAAACGAATAGATCGTGACTTTATAGAAATAGTCTGTACTTCGTGGACAAATAGTTCGGTCAGTCCGTGACAGATGGCCCCGGAGACGCCATTGTGATAGAATAAAAATGGCAAGGAAAATATGAAACATGAATAGACACTGATATAATCACTTATATAGTTCGTATTCGTAGACATTGACCGGATTATCTGTGACGGGACATTCCGGGGTTTGAATAGAAGCAGAACAAAAATGGCAAGGTAAACGTGAAACATGAGTTGACACTGATAAGATCACTTAGTTCCTATTCGTAGACATAGACCGGATAATCTGTGACCGGTAATTCGGGGGTTTAAATAGAGGTAGAATGAAAGTCAAAATAGGCAATGATTTAATAGGCACTGACCGTGTGTTACAGACAAAGTCCGAACAATCGGTCAACAGGTGTTTGTTTGCGGGTGAACATTTCAAGTCGTGTGAAAAGTATGACATTTAGAATTAACAGTGCCTGAATAGACGTTATTTGCATTATTGACCACAAGAATGATGACATCAGATACCGATCAAAACAGCCATGTTTCTGTGAGACCGCGCTAGTTAGTCTAAGATTACCCAGACACAGAATTAACAATGTAATAGACTGAAAGTTAAAACACTGATTTAAGAGTATTCCTGGTGTGTGGTGACATAATATCAAATTTGCCCGAGACATATTTTGAAGCTTATGAATCGATGTAAGACCGGTTTCTGGCCAATTGTGACGTAATAATTATCAAACTTGCCCGAGACAAATGTTTAAGCTTATAAAACGATGTGAGACCGGTTTCTGGCCAATTGTGACGTAATATCAAACTTGCCCGAGACAATTGTTGAAGCTTATGAAACGATGTGAGGCCGTTTTCAGGTCAATTGTAAAGTAATATAATTAAACTTGCCCGAGACACATTTTGAAGCTTATGAAACGATGTGAGACCGGTTTGGCCAATTGTGACATAATATCAAATTTGCCCGAGACATATTTTGAAGCTTATGAAACGATGCGAGACCGTTTTCTGGCCAATTGTGACGTAATATCAAACTTGCCCGAGACAATTGTTGAACCTTATGAAACGACGTGAGACCGGTTTCTGGCCAATTGTGACGTAATATCAAACTTGCCCGAGACAATTGTTGAAGCTTATGAAATGACGTGAGACCGTTTTCAGGTCAATTGTGAAGTAATATAATTAAACTTGGTGGACTGGGTGGCCGAGTGGTAACGCACTTGCGCTCGGAAGCGAGAGGTTGCGAGTTCGACCCTGGGTCAGGGCGTTAGCAATTTTCTCCCCGTTTCCTAACCTAGGTGGTGGGTTCAAGTGCGAGTCTTTCGGATGAGACGAAAAACCGAGGTCCCTTCGTGTACACTACATTGGGGTGTGCACGTTAAAGATCCCACGATTGACAAAAGGGTCTTTCCTGGCAAAATTGTATAGGCATAGATAAAAAATGTCCACCAAAATACCCGTGTGACTTGCAATAATAGG
>NC_090252.1:54208183-54209348 GCF_037325665.1 Littorina saxatilis
TCACTGTCATATATTCTCGAGTTCCCGTCCGCGTCAGCGTGGATTGTAACGCTGTTTTCGCTCACTGTGCTGTCCGTTGCTGCGGAGTTGTCAGACGACCACGACGCAGAGCTTGACACAGGTCTGCTGGTGCTTATCCCCTCGTCTTCTTCCATCGAGCTAGCGGTGGACTGAGGCGGTGTGACTCGGATAATCGGAACAGAGCTAGGGGAGACATTTCCGCGGCTGGCCGATAACGATTGGTCTTCACCCAAGATCATGGTGCTGTGTTCCACGTTGGCTTCTCCAGTATTGTCGCGAGAGTTGAGACTTTCTTCGGATATGGCGGGCAGCCTGGGCGCAGCTGCCGAGGCCCTACTTCGCGACTTGGGATGCGAGTTACGCTCGTCTGTGTCTGCGTACACAGGGTTGCTGTGGGCGGCAAGATCTGCGGAAAGAAATAAGGGACAGGATGACAGAATTAGCTAAGAATTATTTTCCACAGTTTAGATGGGAGACATTAATGTTCAGTTTTCTGCGTTAAACTCATACACGCACGCACGAACCCGTACACACACGTACGCCAGCACGCACGAATGCACGCACCAACGTCTGCACACATGCACACATGCATGCATGCACGCACACACACACACGCACACACACACACACACACACACACATACACACACACACACACACACACACACACACACACACACACATGTTACCTCTGTCTCGGTCCCTCTCTCTCTCGGTCCCTCTCTCTCTGTCTCTATCTCTCTCTCTTTCTCTCTCTGTCTCTCCCCTTCTCTCTCTCTCTGTCTCTCTCTGTCTCTGTCTCTCTCTGTCTCTCTCTCGGAGTGTCCCCTCATCTTTTTTTGTGACAAAATCACGAAGATTTGGCTCTGTAATACATTGTTTTGCTGAGCTAATGTATTGTTGGGTTACTTTCCGTTTATCTTCATTGCTTTACACCCAATTTTGAACACTACCTTATGATCTACAATGCTTCTACATAATGCGCTTCATGTACATAAACTTATATGTTCAACCATTAATGTTTTTATGTAACCTTTTTTTCCCTAGTCATAGTTATAGTAAAATAGTTTAGTCCCTCTTTAGGGCGAGGGCCAGATGCAAAAAAGCATATCTATGCTTATTCTTGTCACCCTCGAAAAATAAA
>NC_090252.1:54209548-54217048 GCF_037325665.1 Littorina saxatilis
GAAGCATGTGAGAATGAGTTGGGAGCCCACGGAGAGGGCGGTGCCACGTTTGTAGCCGACTATCACTGGCGGAATAGGCGGGGGGTCTGAAAATAGATGTGTGATTTGCAAACTGTGTTTTGTAACATGTGTGTGCATAGCCACATAATATTGTGTGTGGGGGGGAGGGTATGTGTGTGTGTGTGTGTGTGTGTGTGTGTGTGTGTGTGTGGGGGGGAGGGTATGTGTGAGTGTGTGTGTGTGTGAGTGTGTGTGAGTGTGTGTGTGTGTGTGTGGGGGGAGGCGTTTGTGTGTGAGTGTGTGTGTGTGTGTGTGAGTGTGTGTGTGTGTGTGGTGTGTGTGTGTGTGTGTGTGTGCGTGCGTGCGTGCGTGTGTGTGTGTGTGCGTGCGTGCGTGTGTGTGTGTGTGTGTGTGTGGTATATGTGTGTGTGTGTGTGTGTGTAAAGATTATCAGGGAGAAAGATAGGGCGAATGAAGGCAACGAGACAGAACAGAGACAAGCTGGGAATGGGGGAAGGGGGAGGGGGGGAGAAGAGAGAGAGCGATAGCGAGTGACAGAGAGAGACTGAGACAGCGAGACAGAAAGATGATGGGTTTTAATGACAGGCAAACAGACAGCAAGACTTAACAACACATTATAGACACAGAAAACACAAACTAAGACAGGGAAATGCGAGAAATGTAGATCTTAGTTATGCCTCTTTTCATTCTAACGTATTCCACACATAACCGTTGTAATAAAATCTAAGCAGGGTTCACACTGACAAAAAGTAAACACATTTAAACACATTTCTTTGACAAGTTTTGAACATTTTGTAACACTGCACGTATTTCTACTAACACACATAGTGTTCCCTTATGTTCATATGTACATTTGTGAACACGGAGTGTTTATTACCTGTGCTTTTTCGCTGGTACAACTAAGTTTTATCCTACATACGTGAGAGAGACACTCGTGAGATAATAATCGTTCAAATCACACGTGTGTATATCATGTAAATGAGGTCATGTCAAGCAAGTCTGGCAGGGACCTGTTTTTCCACTGCTAATGATGCCAAAGTCCCCGAGGCAAACGTAATTATAGAAAAAAATGGCGCTCGCTAATTACCCTCGATGAATTTTTAAAACTAACACGTCAATCCACACTTTCAGAGTGACGTTTCTTTACTTTGACGTAATCGATTGCACGAGGCTTTAGAAGAGTTCGAGGTTCCAAAACAAGCGTCTTCAGGGTAGCTGACTCGACTGCAGGACATTTTCAGTAAAATACACGGAAGTACAGTATGTAGGATAATCAGAATACTACATGGCTTGCTGTGTCGTACCAGATATACACTCGTTACTTTTATTTAAATAGTGAACAGCTCGCTTTCGCTCGCAGTTCAATATTTTGTGTTTAAACTCGTGTGAATCTGGTACGACACAGCAAGCCATGTCGTATTCTCTATCTATGTCATAAAGTGTTCAAAACTTGTTTTGGAAATGTGTTCAAAGTCCTCACTTCTGTGCACAGTGTCAAAAGCTTCTTACACGTTAGCCTCAGCGTATACGTGGAACTCCCAAAGAGCTCATCGGGGAAGAGAGAATTGCGAGCAGTGCAGGTCACATTCTTCCCATCATGCGAGCGTCGAGGCACTAAGTTGCACGTGCGATTGTCTGACTGGACCGCCGCGGATTGGCATTGCGCGTCGATAGGGGTGCTCCACGTGATCACGGCGGACGGATACACGTTGGACAGTTCACAGGTCAAGGCCAACTGCTCGTCGGCGATCTGGGATCCTTGGTGGACTATGCGGACGTTATCCGGTCCAACTGAAACAAGGACGACAAAGAAGATTTTGTGTATCGAATTGGACAGTAGTTTTGCATCTCGGTAGTTGACAACGAGTGTTTTCAATCTCTAAAATGCCATCATCATCATCATCATCATCATCACCATCACCATCACCATCGTCGTCGTCGTCGTCGTCGTCGTCGTCGTCGTCGTCGTCGTCGTCGTCGTCGTTCAGAAAATCATGAAAATGTTACTCGCAATGCTACGCTGTAAATGCTGTTTCTATTGGTTGTATCGTTGTTCCTCTCCTGAGTTGTCTTTGTTCTCTTCTGCTGTATACGTCCACTGCTACCGCCACCCCTACTGGTACATCAGCTAAAACTACCCCCACTGCTACCGCCACCCCTACTGGTACATCAGCTAAAACTACCCCCACTTCTACCACCACCCCAACTGGTACATCTGCTAAAACTACCGCCGCCCCTACTGGTACATCTGCTAAAACTACTCCCCACTTCTACCGCCACCCCTGATGGTACATCTGCTAAAACTACCCCCACTTCTACCGCCACCCCTACTGGTACATCAGCTAAAACTACCCCCACTGCTACCGCCACCCCTACTGGTGCATCTGCTAAAACTACCCCCACTTCTACCGCCACCCCTACTGTTACATCTGCTAAAACTACCCCCATTTCTACCGCCAACCCTACTGGTACATCTGCTAAAACTACCCCCACTGCTACCGCCACCCCTACTGGTACATCAGCTAAAACTACCCCCACTGCTACCGCCACCCTTACTGGTACATCAGCTAAAACTACCCCCACTGCTACTGCCACCCCTACTGGTACATCAGCTAAAACTACCCCCACTGCTACCGCCACCCCTACTGGTACATCTGCTAACATCACCCCCACTTCTACCGCCATCCCTACTGGTACATCTGCTAAAACTACCCCCACTTCTACCGCCACCCCTACTGGTACATCTGCTAAAACTACCCCCACTTCTACTGCCACCCATACTGGTACATCTGCTAAAACTACCCCACTTCTACCGCCACCCCTACTGGTACATCTGCTAAAACTACTCCCATGTCTACCGTCACCCCTACTGGTACATCTGCTAAAACTACCCCCTCTGCTACCGCCACCCCTACTGGTGCATCTGCTAAAACTACCCCCACTTCTACCGCCACCCCTACTGGTACATCTGCTAGAAATCCCCCACTTCTACCGCCACCCCTACTGGTACATCTGCTAAAACTACCCCCACTTCTACCGCCACCCCTACTGGTACATCTGAGTAGTGTTCACCATCGCCTAACAGGCTTGAGGTGACGTGCTCTGCGTGTTTTGGTTAATTATAGTGTCAATTAACCTTGATCGCTTTTTATGTTGTGATATTTGTCTTCGTCATGTTGAGACCTACAGAGTGGTACCAGTTTTGGCATCTTTGGATGCTGGGCTGGAGAGATATCTCCATGTTTCTGATCGGACTATCCCTTCTCTCTACACTGCTGTCAACTAAGGATTCGCTCACGGCTATCGTCAACACGGCTGATACTAAGCAAGAGTACAAGCGCACCGCTCCGGTGCACAGTGTTGTGACTACAGCTGTGCGACCTTGTGTCAAGTACAGCCGAGCAGAACTCCTGTGTTTACAGGGAAAGCCTGTGTATATGTCCCCGGGATTTTCACAACATCTGTCAGATTTACAACTTCTACGCACCCCACCCTGTCCTTTTCAGCGAAAAAAAAGGTAAACGTCGCCCGTACCGCGGTGGTCGCCGCAAACAACGAGGTAAGACTATTCCAGTGGTTATCTCCCCTGTCGTGGACACACCAACACTGTCTGACCGCCCAACTCGCGGTGTGATCACAAGCAACCTCGTTCAAGTGCATACCTCTTCCATTGTTCCTTCATCGTACTCTCACAACCACCCTGGCATAAACGCTTTCCATGTAAATGCTCGTTCCTGCAGGCCGAAAACACACATCATTCGTGACCTAATTATTGACGATCACATTGATCTTGCAATTATCACGGAGTCTTGGCTGTGCGAGAAAGGTGATGAGGCTACTATCAAAGACATGACCCCTTCCACTCATACGACTCAGTCCTTTCCTAGAACGGACAGAAGAGGGGGCGGGATATGTATCATTCACGCCACTCACCTTACCAACAACCTGTTTTTCAAGCGACTACAGTTTCTCTCTTTCGAAGCTGTTGAAATGCACTACTCCCATCAACAGTCATCTTTGTTTTTTGTATGCATCTACCGTCCTCCCCCCAGCAAAAAGAACGGTTTGAAAGACACGGATTTCTTGAACGAACTCCCAGACCTTCTTGAAATGTACCACACAAAGAAACACTTGTTTGTTGGTGATTTTAATTGTCACTTCGACGCACAGGCAAACAGTTCAGTGAACCGAGTAAAGACATTTCTGAAGGACTATAGTCTTGTTCAGCTGATCAATGAACCCACACATACAGATGGTCACACTCTTGACTGGCTTGTTGTGCGTGAGGCCGACAATCCAACAAGCTCATTTTCTGTGAGAGACTGTCAGATATCCGACCACTCAGCTCTTTTCTTCAACATCAGCATTCAGAAGCCCAAGCCTGCAGTAAGAACGGTCACGTCACGAAACCTGAAGAAGATGAACGTGGACAAGTTCAGGGAAGACGTGAGGGTGTTTGCTGCCTCCACTGCTGCCGACACGCCAGACACAGACCTCTTGATGGTCTTCAACACCTGTCTACGTCAGCTGATGGACAGCCACGCCCCCCTTGTCACCAGGCAAGTCACTGATCGTCCCTCAGCCCCATGGATGTCCGAAGATATAAAGGACCACAAACGGCTCGTACGCAAGTGGGAGAGGTTATGGAGAACGTCAGGCCTGACAGTTCACCGTCAGATTTATCGTCAACAGCTTGACGACATCAAAGCTCTCCACACCAGTGCCAAGCAGGAATACTATACATCCCGCCTCGCTGAGTGCAAAGACACCAAGGCTCTGTTTTCTGTAACAGATGAGCTATTCGCGAAGAAGAAAGCCACTGCCCTCCCTAAATTGATTCCCCCATCAGAACTCCCCGAGACTTTCAGCAATTTCTTTGACCAGAAGATCTCTGACATTCGCAAAGGTCTCGACTCATCCAAAACACAAATGTCCTTCGCCGCATTTTCAGGGACCCCCCTTACACGGTTTAGCCCTGTTTCTGAGAAGTTTGTTTTTGAACTTATTTCAAAATGTGCTCCAAAATCCTGCACACTTGACCCCATTCCCACGTCACTCATGAAAACTTGCCTGGATTTCCTTGTTCCTGTTGTAACGAGAATCTTAAACCTTTCTCTTCAGTCTGGGTCTGTGCCTGCACAGTTTAAAGAGGCAGTCATAACACCACTTCTAAAAAAGCCAGGCCTTGACACGGAGTGCTTAAAGAACTATAGACCCATTTCAAACTTACCCTTTCTGACCAAGCTGTTAGAAAAATGTGTGCTAGCGCAGCTCCAAGAACATCTGCTGAGTAATGATCTTTTGGACGTCCATCAGTCCGCATACAAGAAAAATCATAGCACAGAAACCGCTCTTCTTTACGTAACTGACAAGCTGCTGACCAGTGCTGACAACAAGGAAGTGTCTGTGCTCGCACTCTTGGACCTCTCGGCGGCATTTGACACCATCGACCACGACGTCCTCCTAAAGAGACTACAGTTCACGTTTGGAATTGCCGACAAAGCCTTCCAGTGGTTCGTGTCATATCTCTCTGAACGCTTTCAAAGAGTACAAATAGGTCAACAAGAATAATCCCCTGTTCCCCTGAAGCATGGAGTACCTCAGGGCTCTGTTCTAGGCCCGGTTCTGTTTACACTATATACACAGGACCTATCTGACGTCATCTCGAGGCATGGCTGCGAACACCACAAGTATGCCGACGACACCCAAATAGAGGATTCTGCTCCCCCCAGTGATTTTCCAAAAGTGGTTAAAAACACTGAGCGCTGCATTGAGTCAGTTAAAGACTGGATGATAGACAATAAACTCAAGCTGAATGACTCAAAAACTGAGGTGATGCTGTCAGGCTCAAGGCATGCTTTAAATCAGATTGACTGTACTTCCCTGACAATAGGCGACACTCAGATTGTTTCCCAAACCGCTGTTAAGGACCTAGGCGTGTACCTGGACTCTGCTCTGACAATGCAAAAACACATTAGTTTTGTTTGTAAATGTGCCTTTTTTGAGTTGCGCAAGATTTCCTCTGTCAGATCATTTCTGACACTCCAAGCCACTGTTCAACTTGTCTCCTCTCTGATCCTGAGTCGACTTGACTACTGCAACTCATTGCTTGCCGGCCTCCCCACTGAAGAACTTGATCGCTTACAGAGAGTCCAGAACAGTGCTGCAAGGCTCATTCTGCAGAAGTCTAAGAAAGACCATGTCACTCCCCTACTTACCACCCTTCACTGGCTTCCTATGAAGTACAGAATCGAGTACAAGCTCGCTCTGTTAGGGTACCGCTGTTTTGAGAAATCACTCCCCCCCTATTTGTCCCATTCCCTCAGTATCTACGAGCCATCCCGTTCTCTCAGATCCTCCTCTGAAAAACTCCTTCGCATCCCCAAAACCAGGACCAAGACCTTTGGTGAAAGAACCTTTAGGTACCAGATTCCGACCGTCTGGAACTCGCTTCCAAGTTCTATCCGTGATTCCAGCAGCCTTTCCTCCTTCAAAACCCAACTCAAAACATACCTGTTTCGTAAAGCCTTTGCTTAGCCTGAGTAGACTCTCCACAACTCTATTCTGTTTTGGAACTCTCTACCCTGTATGTGCTTTATGGTCTCTTTGTCAATGGTATCTTTGTGTGTGCGCGTGCGTGCGTGTGTGTGTGTGTGTGTGTGTGTGTGTGTGTGTGTGTGTGTGTGTGTGTGTGTGTGTGTGTGTGTGTGTGTGTGTGTGTGTGTGTGTGTGTGTGTACTTTTAACATTGTACGCTAAGTTTTGCTTAGTGCTTGGGTTCTTGGTGTTATGTCTCAGTTAAATGTATGCTTTGTATGCTTGTTGATTTGTGCTAGTTTATTCTATAATGAATTTGTAAAGCGCCTGGAGCCAATTGATGGGACTCGCGCTATAGAAAAGTTATTTATTATTATTATTATTATTATTATTATTATTATTAAACTACCCCCACTGCTACCACCACCCCTACTGGTACATCTGCTAAAACTACTCCCACTTCTACCGCCACCCCTACTGGTACATCTGCTAAAAGAATCCCCCACTTCTACCGCCACCCCTACTGGTACATCTGCTAAAAATCCCCCACTTCTACCGCCACCCCTACTGGTACATGTGCTAAAATTACCCCCACTTCTACCGCCACCCCTAGTGGTACATCTGCTAAAACTACCCCCACTTCTACCTCCACCCCTACTGGTACATCTGTTAAAACTACTCCCACTTCTACCACCACCCCTACTGGTACATCTGCTAAAACTACTCCCACTTCTACCGCCACCCCTACTGGTACATCTGCTAAAACTACCCCCACCTCTACCGCCACCCCTACTGGTACATCTGCTAAAACTACCCCCACCTCTACCGCCACCCCTAGTGGTACATCTGCTAAAACTACCCCCACTTCTACCGCTACCCCTACTCATGCTACTGGTACATCTGCTTAAACTACTCCCACTTCTACCGCCACCCCTACTGGTAC
>NC_090252.1:54222048-54232048 GCF_037325665.1 Littorina saxatilis
TGCTGGGTGATTATCAAAAATAAACACGCCTTTCATTTAACGATGAAAAGAAGCATACGGGGGAATAATAACAGAAATAAAGTGCAGACAAAACGGGAGAAAGAAAGAAAATGAATTACAAAAATAACAACAACTCTAACAACAACAACAACAACAACAACAACAACAACAACAACAACAACACTTGACTAAATGAAAAAACAGAAGAAAAAAGCGCAATACATCGAAAATTTACCACTTTTTTACTTAGCAACCTTATAATATTATGTAAAATAACATAAACAGGAAATATTACATACAATGGAAAACACACCACCACTTTCACATTCAGAAAGGATTTAGATGAGAAACAATAGGCGGACACACAGACAGACAAACAACACATCATACATAAAGGCATGCCGGCAGGCACAGAGACAAACACACAGACAGAGTCAAAAAACAGACAGACGGACGGACGGACGGATGGACGTATTGATAGACGGACAGACAAACAGACTCCCCCCTCCCTCCACACACCCATATATACACACATACATAAAACGAACACACACACACACACACACACACACACACACACACTTACACACACACACACACACGCACGCACACACAAATACACACACACACACACCACCCAGACGCCCCCCCCCTCTCATCTGCCAACCCACACCCCTCACCCACAAACTTACTAATAACACGAATGTCGCAGGACACTGTGTCATTCCCACTCGTACTGCATCGGACGCTCTCATCTCCAACACGCAGTCGGTATTCCTTCACGATCACCAACATGCTCTTGCCACTCGTACTCGACCTGTTCACCATGAGGTCAAGGTCAGGAGAGTTGCAGAAACGTGTCTCTGGTCTGCACGTGATGGAGACAGTATCTGAAGAACCTTTGGCCTTGACACTCCACGTGACAGTGTCTGTGTCATTGAAACCTTCGCAGGTGAGAATCGCCGGGTAGCGGTCTTCTCGCAGAAGGACAGCTCCGTTGGGACACTCGGTGATTCTGACAGCGCCTGTGATAAAACAGTCGCTCGTCAAATTTCAAGTCCAAAAATAAATGTAAGAGCGGAAGCCATAGTGATACCTTCCCTTTGTTTACCCTTTGCCAATGGAACGCTGAGGTTGTGCTTATACAGTCGAACCTGTCCTTAAGACCACCTGTCTAAGGAGACCACCTGTCTAAGGAGACCACCTGTCTAAGGAGACCACCTGTCTAAGGAGACCACCTGTCTAAGGAGATTACCCCTAAGTATCCCCAAGGGTTTTTACGACTATATAAATCACCTGTCTAAAGAGACCACCTGTCTATGGAGACTACCTGTCTAAGGAGACTACCCCTAAGTATCCCCAAGGGTTTGTACGACCATATAAATCACCTGTCCAAAGAGACCACCTGTCTAAAGAGACCACATGTCTAAGGATACCACCTTTCTAAAGAGACCACCTGTCTAAGGATACCACCTGTCTAAAGAGACCACCTGTCTAAAGAGACCACTTTTGCTCAGTCCCTTGAGTGGTCTCTTTGGACAGGTTCGACTGTAACTGATTCACACTGAGGTGCTTAACGGGAGTACCACACGAATGATTTAACACAATCCAGAATCCAGAATCTGTAATTGCCCAAGGTTTGGAATTTGTTATGACATTGCGGTTAAGAAACATTGCATCCAGCCATGTACACATTAGGGCAGCTTGCGTTGCGTTTTAATACTTTTTAGTTCTGTATGTCTGTGCAATTTGTGTTTAAGTTTCTGTTTTAGAAGTTCGGAACTATCCGCTCTGCATTTGAAATGAGTTGAGGATGAACGTGGCTTGTTCATGTCAAAGCTTGTTATTCTCTCAGGTACCAGGAGAGTGGTTCCGAATAACTCTCATTCATGCTACATACGTGAGAGAGACACTCGTGAGATAATAATTGTTCAAATCACACGTGTGTATATCATGTAAATGAGGTCATGTCAAGCAAGTCTGGCAGGGACCTGTTTTTCCACTGCTAATGATGCCAAAGTCCCCGAGGCAAACGTAATTATAGAAAAAAATGGCGCTCGCTAATAACCCTCGATGAATTTTTAGAACTAACACGTCACGCCACATTTTCAGAGTGACGTTTCTTTACTTTGACGTAATAGATTGCACGAGGCTTTAGAAGAGATCGAGGTTCCAAAACAAGCGTCTTCAATTTAGCTGCCTCGACTGCAGGACATTTTCAGTAAAATACACGTAAGTACAGTATGTGGGATAAACAGAATACTACATGGCTTGCTGTATCGTACCAGATTTACACTCGTTGCTTTTTCAAATAGTGAACAGCTCGCTTTCGCTCGCAGTTTAATATTTTAAAAAAACACCCCTATACCGGGGGTGTAACAACTCGTGTAAATCTGGTACGACACAGCAAGCCATGTAGTATTCTCTATGTACTCTATAACACATGCAATATATATTTAGACCGCTTACTTCCCTTTGTAGCGTCCTGTGGAATTCTCTCCCGGAATTTGTGAGAGTCCCATTGAGTCTCAATACTTTCAAAAAACACCTTTTACTGTATTTAATGTTAAATTACGAAAAATCACAGTGATGGAAGACTTCGTTTGGTTATATTTGCATTTGTCCAAAGCATCAGTGTTCATTATATCCACACAAAAACACTCAAAGCTTTAATAACACATTTACTCATGCATGTGTATTCAGCATTGTTTTCACTACGTTATATATACGACGCTTTATATTTGTGTATAATATGTAATGTGTACATTTTCATAATTATGTTGTTGTTTTTCTCCACCTTTTTTTCTACGTTAATATCCGTGTAAATATGTGATTAGATTAGTCCCCTCTCTGGGCGAGGGCTGGTTGAAAAAAAGCTCGTTGTAGGGCTGGTTGAAAAAAAGCTCGTTGTATTGCTTATGCCACAACCCTCGAAAAATAAAATTTGATTTGATTTGATTTGATTTGATTTGTGTATCAGATATCCGCTCTGCTGCTATGGTGCAAATGTCTTGCTAATGTAACCGGGTACATTCACAAATAATTGCAAAATATATAATGGAACTTGTGCGTGAGGCGGTTTTATTCGAGCCATTCGCATTTTCAAGCAGAAATCAATATGTACAAGGTCATCTACGTATATGAAATACCGTTTATAGTCAAGGTCATCTACGTATATACAATACCGTTTATAGTCAAGGTCATCTACGTACATGAAATACTGTTTATAGTCAAGGTCATCTAAGTACATTGTATATGAAATACCGTTTATAGTCAAGGTCATCTACGTACATTGTATATGAAATACCGTTTATAGTCAAGGTCATCTACGTACATTGTATATGAAATACCGTTTATAGTCAAGGTCATCTACGTACATTGTATATGAAATACCGTTTATAGTCAAGGTTCCAATCTGTCAGTGTGACAGTTAAAGGGCTCCCGAACGTGTGCGTCCCTGCATCATATGCGCACTTGCAGCCGAAAACACGTACAAGAAAGTTATGGAGGGGGTCCCGGGACGCACTAAACTTTAAAAAGAGCGGATCCTGGGACGCACTACATTTCCTTCATCGTACGTACCGTAGATACTTGTTCAGCCTGCAATCGTCAGTTATTGCACACAGCACACTATGCGTGACCACAATGTTATTTGTTGACACAAAGGCAAAACATGTTGTTTATGTTTTCAGTGGTTTATTCAGGAAGCTGCAAGCGTAGGAAGACATAGCGCATGCGCGTGCATTATACGATACAGAGCTATGCGACATTTAGGTTTACTTATGTTATGGTTTCGTATACTCGATCGTAGTGTAGGCAATCATATTACATCTCCCTTTCCAAGATAAAAATTCCATACAGGGAGTTATGCTGGATTGTTTCAAACAAATGTCTTTCCTATTTCAATGTTCATACATCAAGAGCACACAATATTGTTGAACATTTCTGAGTCTGTTTTCAGCTTTGGAGTGTTCATGTTACAAGTTTGTATTATTAACATTACATAGTTGCTTCAGGTAAACATGCTGGAAACACGATTTGACTAAAATTGTCTTTGGCACATATGATGACATCTTCTGGAACTGTCTTTGGATTGTTCAGCTGGCTGTGGTCAGATAACAAAAAGATATGGAATATCCAGCTGCTATGCACTATAATGTGTAACCTGCTACACGGTTACTTACATACATGTGTGACAGCCTACATACACATGCTGTTCACCTATAACAGGCCATGAATTTCACAACTAAAAGCATACTAATGCTTCTACCAACTTTAAACACAACTGCTCATACTTTGGCAGATACTAGACAAATAGAACAGCCTAGCTACACATGCTGTCTACTTGTGCACAGGCCATGGGTTTATTCTTTATATCTAACAGGTTGGTTGATCTTTCTACCACTACGAGTGAACACAGCAGATGGCTCTGGTGCTGCTGCTGGTGAGGGTGCAGCTGGGTTGTTGACAGTTGGAGATGCTGTGTTATTTACTGGGGCTCTGACTGGGGTGTTGGCTGGAGTGTTGACTGAAGTGTTGACTGGAGTTGGAGTTTTATCAGAAACCGGCGAGTCTGTGTTTTCAGTTAATTGTTGCTGTGGCGAGTTTCTGATGTTGACTCTGTTTCTTCTCATTATTCTTCCGGTTGGTGTTTCTATCAGGTATGACCTTGGTTCCTGACATTTCTCTTTGACCACCGCTTCCTTCCATTTGCTTGAAGGTTGGTCTTGGAATCTGACGTGCTGGCCTGGGGTCAGTTGTGGCAAGTCCTTAGCCTTGGTGTCGTGGTATGACTTCTGGTTGTCTTGGCGGTGCTGTAGTCTTTCGCGAATGAGGTCGTCGGTTGGATTTCCGGTGTGTCGAGTAGGAAGATTTCCACGAGGTTTTCTTCCGGTGATCAGCTCTGAGGGACTAGGAATTTTGGGGGAAACTGGAGTTGTGCGAAGGCACAATAGGGTAAGGTCAGGGTCACTGCCGTCCTGTTTTGCCTTGATGAGAGCTTGCTTTACTGTCTGCACCTGTCTCTCAATGAAGCCATTTGACTTGGGGTAGATGGGGGAAGAAGTGACATGGTCAAAACACCACTCCTTGGCAAACTCTTGAAATGCTTTTGCCGAAAACTGGGGCCCGTTGTCCGATTTGAGCGTTTTGGGAATTCCGTGCTCGGCAAATATCTGCTTCATCACTGCGATGGTGGTCTTGCAGGTGTAGTCGTTTGGGAGTTTCCTGCAGACGAAGAACTTGCTGTAATAATCAGCGACGAAGATGTGTTGGGTGTTGTCCACTGCAAAGAAGTCTACACCCAAGACTTCCCAGGGCTGTGTCGGAATCTCATGAGGATTGAGTGTTTCCGGCACTTGGTTCTTTTGGTGCTCCTGGCAGATGGGGCATTGAGATGTCAGTTTTTCGATGTCCTTCGAAATACCTTGCCAGTACACCGAGGCTCGTGCCCTTAGTCTGGTCTTCTCTATCCCTTGGTGGGCTGCGTGCAGTTGTATCAGCATCTCTTGCTGGAGGTTTAGCGGAATGACCACACGATCACCTTTGAGTACGATTCCGTCCTCCACAGAAAGTTCGTCTCGGAATGACCAAAAACTGCGAATCGGTTCGGGGACTTCTTGTATGGTGTCTGGCCATCCGTTGATGATTGTTGGGATAAGCTTGCTCAGAGTCGGGTCATGTTTGGTTTCCTCTTGGAGTGACTTGGTTCTCTCCGTGCTGAATCTGACCTGGCCAACAGTGAGGTCGAGATCAATGGTCTTGACGTTGCCAGGGCTCGGCAGTCTGGACAGTGTGTCTGCTACTGTCATGTCCTTGCCGGGTTTATATTCGATTGTAAAATCATACTGTTGTAGTCTGAGGAGCATTCGCTGCAGTCTTGGGGGTGCTCTGACGAGAGGTTTGTTGAGGATCATAACCAGTGGTTTGTGATCCGTTTTGACGAGGAATTTCTGACCGTATAGGTAGGTGTGAAATCGTTCAACCCCGTAGACGATGGCCAAAAGTTCTCGCTCAATACAGGCGTATCGCGTTTCAGCGTCCGTCAGCGTCTTTGATGCATATGCTATCGGCTTTCCCTGCTGGAGCAGTGTTACGCCAAGACCCTTGATGCTGGCGTCTGTCTCCAGTGTTGGTGTAGCACTTGTGTCAAAGTAGACCAGCGTGGCATCCTCTGAGACTGCATCCTTTAGGGCCTGGAAGCACTTTTGATGGTGTTCACCCCAGATGAATACTGAGTCTTTCTTGATGAGTTCTCTGAGTGCAGCTGCTTTCTCGGCCAGGTTGTTGATGAATGGCGACATGTATGTCACAAATCCAAGGAACTCTTGCAATTCCTTTTTGGACGTCGGCGCTGGCATGGCTTTCAGGTCGTTGACCTTGTCAGGATCAGGATGCACGCCTTCCGGAGTGTATGTTGCGCCGAAAAATGTGATGGACTGCGTCTTGATGGTACACTTCTCCGAGTTGAAAACCAATCCATTCTCTGCTGCGGCTTTCATTAGGTTGCACAGGCTTTCGTCGTGCTCTTCTTCTGTCTTGCCGTAGACTACAACATCGTCTGAGATGCCGGTGGCTCCTTTCACGTTTTCAAGGATCTGATCCATTTTAAGCTGGAAAATATCTTGGCTGACCTTGAGACCAAATGGAAGTCTGGAGAAGCAATATCTGCCATAGGGAGTCTGGAACGTCGTCAAGAGCTGGCTTTCTTCATCGAGCTGAACTGACCAGCAGCCACTCTTGGCGTCTAGCTTGGAAAAGTAGCGACTTCCACAGAACTGATGCGTCAGCTCTTCAATGGTCGGAATCTTGTGGTGTGGGCGTTTCAGTGCGAGGTTGAGATGACGGGGGTCAAGGCAGATTCTAAGCTTTCCCGACCGCTTCTTGGAGTAGGCGAGACTGGACACCCAGTCCGTCGGCTCTGTCACCTTTCTGATCACACCACTTTCCACCATGCTGTCGAGCTCTTCTTTGATCGCGTCTGTGAGAGCGATTGGAGTTTTTCTTGGTGCATCGATGTGTGGCGGGACGTCTGGATCCACCACAAGTTTGACAGGGCCAGGCATCTTGCCAATTTTGTCAAACTGCTCCGGATTGTCTTTCAGCAGGTCTTGGACACAGGTGATCTTGTCCTTAGCTGCTGGGGGTGACGCTGAAATGCTGCAGTGCAGTGTCACGATTCTCAACTTTTCGCACGACGGCAACCCAATGATGGCTGGTCCCTCTACATCTACAATGTAGAACCCCGTTTCCTGCCACTCGCCTCTGTAGCGACAGGGAAACGTAATCTTGCCAAGGCAGGAAATGTCTGTGCCGTTATAGGCAGTCAGCTTCGTGCCGCCTTTCTCTTTCAAGATCTTGTTGATAGGTGTCCTCTCCTTTGTCAGTAGATCAGGGAACATGTCTCTAAACATGCGCAGGGGCAGTGTGTTCCCCTGTGCACCTGTGTCGACCTTGACGATGACGTTGTGTTGTCCGGCTCTACGTGGAAGTTGTGTTTTGAGTCTGACGAATGCTTCGTCACGTTGTTGGGGCGTTGAAGAGACTGAAGAGATGACGACCGGACTAAAAGTTAGTTCGTCGAAGTTCTCTTCGTCGATTTCCGCCTGCATCGCCTTGATTTTCGCTTCTGACCTCCGGTGATGTCCTCCACCGCGGTTGCTTGATCCGCCACGTCGTTGCCCGCGTCCATGTGAAGGGATGCGTGGAGACTGGTGTTGCTCGGAACGGCAAACTTTGGCAAAGTGATTATTTTTGCCGCAGGCATGGCAGGTAACACCACGGGCTGGGCATTCTCGTGGTTTGTGTCGTCCGCCACAGTTTCTGCAGGTAGGATGGGTTTGAGAGGGACGGTTGTTAGACTTAATGGTACTGATACTGGCAGAGCCGGCCATTGTTTGTAGCTGCTCTACATGTGATGCAGTAGCCTCGAACGTGCGACCCATCTTTACCACATCAGCCAACTTGACACCCTTCTCTTGTTCCAGGAGTTTCCTTTGGAATTCTTCAATGGGTGTGCTCGAGATGATCAATTATATCAGTCTCTCCTCCAATTCTGCTGCAGCGTCAAAAACACACTTCTGTGCCTGGAGCTGCGCCCTTGTCACAAAATCATCGAGTGACTCTGATTTGGCCTGCCTCATGCTCATGAGTTTGAGCCTGCTCACACGAAAGTGTTCAGCTGGTTCGATCTGTTCACTCAATTTTTGGAAAACAATCTTGGAGCTCTTCTTTTCTTCATCTGTGAGGGTCATAGCATTGTACATGCGAAGGCCTTTTTTCACCAATTTGGAGGAGTATGTGGGCAACCTCATTCTCTTTCGGCACCTTCTTTGTGATAAAATACAGTTCTAGTCTTTGCTTGAACATTTTGAAAGACTCTGCGACGTTTTCACTGTCCCATACCATCTCGGGAACTTGTTTTGAAGACATGATTGGAAACGACTTTTCCTAACCGTAATCTGTGTAACGGTCGCGAACACGTGCTCGAGCGAAGAGGCTATTACTAACAACACAA
The DNA here is from genome assembly GCF_037325665.1 of Littorina saxatilis. NCBI lineage: Eukaryota > Metazoa > Mollusca > Gastropoda > Littorinimorpha > Littorinidae > Littorina > Littorina saxatilis. Next base: position 54,230,564 of record NC_090252.1, read on the forward strand.
CAGTGTATTCAGCCCAAAAAAGTCCGATTGTAGGCTTCTAACTAGATGCACACTCACGGGGACTGGATCTGCTGCTTGTTACCTTTTCCGCTGCCACCATATAATGTTATTTGTTGACACAAAGGCAAAACATGTTGTTCATGTTTTCAGTGGTTTATTCAGGAAGCCGCAAGCGTAGGAAGGCATAGCGCATGCGCGTGCATTATACGATACAGAGCTATGCGACATTTAGGTTTACTTATGTTATGGTTTCGTATACTCGATCGTAGTGTAGGCAATCATATTACAACCACAATGTTTTATAAGTTGACATGGAACTCTATAAAATTCTGCAGTGGGGGTCCATGGACCCTCTAACAATTGAAAGTGGGGGTCCCGGGACCCTCTAGAAAGGGCGTCCGTGGGGAGCCCTGAGTTATTTTCAAAGTGAACTCAATACACTAAAACAATTATCTAGCTTTACGTTTCATGCGTTTGACTCAAATTAAACAATGGTATGAAAAATACTTAACGTAATTTAAACACAACGACACATAGATTTTTGAAATTGATGAAGCAGGACAGCATCTAAAACGTGTTGATAGCACGACTTGAAAGGTTGCGTCTGTGTGTCTGTGTATATGTCTGTTTTTAGTGTACGTGCGCGATAGCTGTCGCGGTGTATGAGTGCGACTACACGTGCCTTGGCGTGTGTGTGCGAGTGTGCGAGGGCTGTATTTTGTATTTGATACATGTATAAATGTGTCTCCAGGAATATGTTTTGTTTTAATCTTGTGTCGATACTATTTAGTTCTGCCTCGTTACTAGCCATTGAGTATGACTGTTTTATCATCATTGCTTTGTTGTTGTTCTTTGGCCATTTACGTTGAATGACTTGTTATACATCGACATTGATAGTTTTATTCTTCTTCTTCTTCGTCGGTCGCTAGATAGTTTTATCATAAGAACCTTTTCTAATTCCTATTAACTCGATGTTCTTTAACTATATTTATACATAAATGCATATTGTAAAGCAGTATGCATTGTTAGAGGATTTTTTTAGTAGCAGTGTTTAAATGACGAAGCTGCTTTTCCCAGTTTTACCTAAGAGACCGACTGTATATTGTGTTATTGTATTTGTCAGACTTGATTGTACCAAGTCCCTACACATGTTGTAATGCGCTTAGAGCCAAATATTTTTGTTTTTTGTAAGGGATAGGCGCAATATAAATACACTTTATTATTATTATTATTATTATTATTATTATTATTATTATATTATTAAGGAGATTTCTATAGCGCATAACTAAAAGCACTATGCACTATATGTATGGGTTTATAAGGGACAGGTACTTATTTCTGTGGGTCACCATCGTAAAAAGAACTTACCTTCCAAGAACGACAACTGGGTCCCCAGAATCAGTGCGAATAGAAGACGCGTACCTGTCGCCATCATGTTTTCCACATTGCAGCAACAACACTAAACAGCCTTGCAATGTTTATTTT
>NC_090252.1:54247048-54262048 GCF_037325665.1 Littorina saxatilis
AGAGAAGATTGGAGGGGGGTGGGGGGGGGGGGGTGGGAGGGTAGAGAAAGACAGAGTGAGAGAAAAAAGAGAACAGAAGATGAATGCTATGTTCAAGGGAAATGAAGAGCTCGAGAACAAACGAGCGAATGAGCGAAAGAACAATATTTTACAAGGGTAAGGTTCGTGGCACAATATGCTTTGTCTAAGAACCTGTCCTCAAACAAATAAAACATGTAATGTTCACCCCTCACACTTTCATACACGCACACACAAGTACTCACTGACAGCCTCAACATCGCATGGCATAGTGTTCCCGGTCCCTATACTGCATTGGATGCTCGCTCTCCCAGCTCGCAATCTGTATTCGTTCAGGATGTACAACTGGCTTACATTTCCAGTCCGTCCAACCAGAAGGTCTCTTTCGCTAGAGTTGTACGAGAAGGATTGATTTGGTCTACACGATATTAAGTTTTTATCCAGAGTGCCTTTGGCCTTGACACTCCACGTGACAGTGTCTGTGTCACTGAAACCTTGGCACGTGAGAATCGCCGGGTAGCGGTCTTCTCGCAGCATCACACCGCCAAGGGGACACTCAGTGATGTTGGCAGCACCTACACACAATGAATAACTGATAACAACAAAAACAACCACAACAACAACCACACAACTATTGTCTATGTATGTGTCTTCTCTAGGTATGTGCGTGTGTATGCGCTAAGACAATCATAGCTTATGCTGGTAAATTCTGTGTATGCTGTGTGTTATGTTAATGTGTATATAAAAGATTCTTCTTTTTAAATCTAAAAAAAAATTAATAACAACAACACCCACACGCACAACCCCCCGCGGGTTAGGGGGAAGAATTTACCCGATGCTCCCCAGCATGTCGTAAGAGGCGACTAACGGATTCTGTTTCTCCTTTTACCCTTGTTAAGTGTTTCTTGTATAGAATATAGTCAATTTTTGTAAAGATTTTAGTCAAGCAGTATGTAAGAAATGTTAAGTCCTTTGTACTGGAAACTTGCATTCTCCCAGTAAGGTAATATATTGTACTACGTTGCAAGCCCCTGGAGCAAATTTTTGATTAGTGCTTTTGTGAACAAGAAACAATTGACAAGTGGCTCTATCTCATCTCCCCCCTTTCCCCGTCGCGATATAACCTTCGTGGTTGAAAACGACGTTAAACACCAAATAAAGAAAGAAACCCACACAACAACAATTAACCACAGCAACAACAGCAACAACAACAACAACATCAACAACAACACCAGAACAACCAAAGAGCAACAATAGCCAGATCAACAACAACAACACAAATCACATCATCATAGAAAACACCCACAGTAATGATATCATCATAATCAACAATAAGAACATCAAGAACAACTACAACAGCAGCAACAGCAACATATAATTATAAACAAATCCGGAACAGCTAGACTGCTAGCATAATAAGAGTGTGTGAGTAGGGGAGGCAGATAGACCTATACAGACAGAGACAGAGACACACAGAAAAACAATCACACAGACAGGCTGACAGGCAGGGAGACCGACAGGCAGACATACAAATGGAAGTACAGCTTTCAGTTTGCTTTACAATTAGTTTAATATATTTAAAGAAAACAGAGCCTCAAACACAGTGGCAGTTGATGCAGGCTACAGTGTTTCATGATTGTCCCCGAGTTTGTAGATGTGTAGGTAATGATGTGTCTTTGAGTATGTCAATGTATGTTTGTTTTGATTTCTTCTCTCTCTCTCTCTCTCTCTCTCTCTCTCTCTCTCTCTCTCTCTCTCTCTCTCTCTCTCTCTCTCTCTCTCTCTCTCTCTCTCTATCTCTCTCTCTCTTTCTCTCTCTCTGTCCCCCTCACTGTCTCTCTCTCTTTTTCTCTCTCTCTCTCTCTCTCTCTCTCTCTCTCTCTCTCTCTCTCTCTCTGTCTCTCTCTCTCTCTCTGGGAGCGTGGATGATAACTTCACAAGCCCACGAACTTACCTTTAACGGATGCCACCACCATCCACAGAAACAATGTGAACAGAAGACTCTCGTATCGCCTCATCACGATGCTTACACTGTAATTCACACTGTCAATTTCACGCCTTGTACCTGTATATATTATCACGCTTATTTAACCCAGACACGTCCACACAGGCACACGTATTACGAAGCGTCTGGTGACGGTTGGATCACACAGTGATCGGTGACGTGTTCAGCCTCAAAGGAAAGTTTTCGAGTGGGCTGTAAGGGCAAACATGAAAAGGACTACACGCTGCGTAATGTCATCAACTGCTATTGGCGACAGTAAAAAGGCTCCTTTTTTAAACGGGTAGTGTGTGTTATTGGCAACTGTTGAAAGCTTCTTTAAAAAACTGGTTTTGAAAACCGACAAAAGACACTGTCCGTGGCTATAGTTTACAGCGATTGCCACCCCTTTCTAGGATAAAATAGGGGCCGCCACTACCTGAATGTTTTATTCTCCTTTTCTGCAGTGAGTGATTTGAAGATCTGCATGGGCGTCAAAGAAGTTCGTGAAGATTTATTCGTTGATATGATTTTAATGAGTAATTGAGATTCACGGCCGTCATGCTCCCCATAAAACCATTTTTTCTATAGGGTAGTTATCTGTGAAGCGATATAACTTTCCCTTCTTGCGCGTGCATGACGAAACGCAGTGTCGTGTAATGCTGCGTTTGAAAATGGCATTGAAAGAGAAACACTGTACCCAATGCCGAGGGAATATTTGACTGACACACCTTTAATCGTTTACAGGCAGACAGGGTGTGCCGAAGAAAAATTTCCATTTTTATGTAATATTTTAATGGACAATAAAGTGCTGTTATTGTTATTGTTATTGTTATTGTTCTTTTGAATTACTCTATTTCTCAGATTATCGACCTCAAAACAGAAACGGCACGCATTTAAGGGAGTGTCCCACCCGACACAAAAACATATGCAATGGGCTGCCCACAGGTACACAAACTGGGGTGTGGGATATTGTTTAGTTTGTGATTCATGAGAACTGCAGTAGGCGGCTTTTAGCTGTGACGTTTATGTATTCGTCATAACACCTTTATTCTCGCGTTTGTATCCTGACGAATGGCAGCTGACCAAATAAGCAGACTTCTTCTTCGTGCGTTCGCCGTCACCAAATAAGCAGACGATATCAATCAATATCAGTCATGAACATTGCGAAGTAAGAGGCCAAACTTATATAAGGGTTATATATATAAACTGTATAAGAGGGGTTTTGCCACTCCAAAAATGCAGGGTACTCAAATATCAAAGGAACAAATGCACTCACAGGCCTTCTATACATTAACTGAGGGTGCCTTTACCGCCAGAGAAATGTCATAGACTACCAAAGGTACTCAGAAATCAAAGCTTTGCATTAATATTAACGGGTCCACTAGACATGCGCAAATGTGATTAGCGGGATCAGAGCTATCAATGGATTTTCATGGACAGCATACACAATTATCATATCACCATTGCAAGGGCAAAAAAAGACTGATACGTGAAATAGCAAAACATGAAACAGATTTACAACACATCGGGTACAATTTCACAGGACTCATATGTCGCAAGAACAGAGGATGACGCCCCCAACAAAAGTGTCCCTAATAGATGTGTCAAATACGTTAAAGTATGTTTTTGTCTTTAAATGTGAAGTTAAACTCAAGGAGACTACCAATATCTTTATGGTTGTACACGTGATTGGAGATTAACGGAGGGAAAACATAATGTTCCTGACTGTCACAGACACAGTGAATGTAGATTCAGAGAGGCACAAGTGTCTTCCTCACTTTAAACGTGTGTCAAGATTAACAGAGGGTACAATTGTCTTCCTCACTTTAAACGTGTGTCAAGATTAACAGAGGGTACAATTGTCTTCCTCAGTTTTAACACACATAAAGATTAAGGCAGGGTACATACATCTTTTTTGCCAAAAACACGTGGATACATATAGGGGGGGGGGGGGGGAGTTGGTACAAGTATTGCCTTTCTAAAATTATGGAGTAAGATTGAGGGACGGTACAAATACCCCCTCTTGCTATAAACATGCGGGAAGATTGAGAGAGGGTGCAAATATCTTCCTAGCTGTCAGTGTGAATGGATATGTGACAAACAAGAGGGTCCAAGAAGTTTTTACAAAAACAAACGGAAGAGATATATCAGTTCATCAATGTCATTTGAAAACCTTCTGAAAACATTGTTTCTGTTCCTTGTGCCTTGTTGTACTAAGTTACAATAAGGAGTAAATGAAGTACTCGTTGAGTGCAAAATCATTGAATGTCAATATAGACTCAGAAAGATTACTTACAAAAATGTGTGTTGATGTCGACGTGGGCTTTGTTTCTCCTCTGCACTCAAATACTTTCAATCAAATCTAATTAGTAGTTGAGTTGAGTTGGAATGGCGGTTTGAGTTAAGGTAGAAACTGTTACCAGAAAACAAAGACTAAGCTTGTCATGTCCATCACGTCACCTTTTGTTTTATTGTCTAGTTTTTGTATGTGTGATTCCAGCCAGGACAGAATTAATCAAAAACAAGAACTGTCGGTTATTGGAACGTTATTGACAAAACAAAATGATACATTAACAATACGTCTACGTATAGGACCACTGGGTCGACGTACTGCAACTGTCACGTGTTTTCTGTGTGTCAATAACTGAACGTTCCAGTCACCTACCTTTCTTGGGGTCCAGATTTGGCCTATATGTGACCATCCACCACGGAATGAGTCGCATGTCACCTTTGCATGATGTTCATATTTTTTTTACATTTTCATAAGAGTTGTTTATGCTCTATCCAGTGGTGAAAAGAGCAAAAACTGTTTGAGTTATAAGCCTGTGACTAAGGTGACCCCCACACTGTTACCAGACACTCCCCGGACTTATATTAAGCCTAGCGCAGAACCGCGCGAGGTGACATGCGACTCATTTCGTGGTGGAGGGTCACATATGGTCCGCTGGACCCAAACAGCAACAACTAACTAACTAACTAACTAACTAACCTACCTTTCTCGAGTTTTCTATTTTGAATTTTGAAACGTTAGCATTCTTTCTGTTTTGGAGTTTCCAGTCAGGAATGGAAAGAAAGAGACTCATCAATGCATTTTGTTGGAATGAATTCGTTGATTGACTAACAGAACGGGGTTTGTATGCACGGTATGACTATGGCCAGTGCATTCCAAGCTGTGCAAAGGCTGTCCCTTAATTTGTAAGCCCGAGTATGACTTTGCTGTTGTCACGAACTGAAACCTCTGCTGAACAATCCTTCTCATTGCGTTCAATGCGCAAGCGAACATCTTGGACTTAAAAAATGCGGGTTAGGGTTGGGGTTAGGTTGTTCACGACCTGATTAATCTCCCCATGTTAGCGCATACGCATTGACCGCAATGAGAAGGATTGTTCAGGCAGAGTTTTCAGTTCGTGACACCGTCATTGACATGGAAATGTGTCGGGGTAAAAGTAGAGAGGGTATAGGGAAGACAGAAAGAACCAATGAAAACATTCATAGAAACCCATCTGTTACAATACGAATGGCTTCTGTTTAGAATTTGTGTCCCACAACCTGTTCGTGACACCGTGTCGAAAATGCTAAGATAAAGCTTCGCAATTAATATTGGGCTTTACATGTGTTTCTCCATCTCTGAGTAGCTTCCCCTGTCTCATTGAGTCCGTTAAGGGATTGGTGTTCCTTGTAAGAATGATAACTTCCTTCTCTGTCTTTTCACAAACGCACACACATGCGCTCACACAAACACACATACACACGCACACACATACACACACGCACAACACACAATTGCATACATGCTCACTCTAACTCACACACACACACACACACACACACACACACACACACACACACACACACGCACGCACACACTTGCTTGCGATCATGATTGCATACACATAATTTAGAGTACAAAAGTTTATACGTGGTTAAATAAATTCAAAATCAACAAGTCTACCAACGAACAGAAAAGAAAACAAAAACACAAAGCCATATTTACCGGCAGTAGTTATAAAGTCTTACAGCGAATTCACACTAGTCAAATTTGTTTTACCGAATATGGGTGTTTTTTTATGACATAACTCTTTCCTGCATGTGTAGGTAACATTAGTATCACGTTTAAAGCGATGCCTTAAATCATACACATGAATCACCGTTCTCACAGGAGAACAACATTGACGGAGCGTAGCATTTGTTCGTGCACTTTCAGCAAACTCAAGAGAAAATTGTAGCAGATAGCGAGTGTTCCTCATCTCAACAAGTAAATGATTATTATGTATGATCAAAGGTACTTTATACAACAACCTACGGTGTGCAATATTTCTCGCATATTTGACACACTTTCGACATGATTCTCTGACACAAATTATACAAACTACTATGCAATATGTACGAATACAAGGGAGACAAGATGTTTATATATGTGTGTCAATGTACAAAGTGACATTTACAGAGCACGTTTCGTCACAACAAATACAGTCTAAAGACTATAGAGAATGAATAAAACAAAACAGACATGACTTTTCACTATTGAAGAAAAAAGATCGACTAAAGTATCTCTTTAAATCACCAATCACAGCACCAAGTACAAAGCAATGGCTTTGCTGATAATATACATCAACTAGAGATTATAGAGATTTAGAGATAATTAGAGATTTTCTGCATGTTCATTTGAAATCTTCCATGAAAAACGTTAGGACATGTTCATCTTAAATTGTGTTCATGATCACTTTCCTCAGGCTTCAGGTCACCAAATGACTCAATGCTTTATCTAGACATTTGTTACATCCTGAACAACTGCCTGTTAATACTTCTCAGCACAGGAATAACTACTGTAGCTATGCATAATTTCAATGGATAGCAAAAGAGATCGAGGAAGGTATTCAGATTTGTCCATCGATATGTTCTTGGCCGAAGCTACACATTGGAAGAAGGTTTGGGTTTAAGAGCAGGCTTGGGTTTGATTCCAGGCTTCTGATCTTGTGCCTGGGTTTGCTGCACTGGAGTTGAGTTGTTCCCCTTGGATGTCTTGTCCACTTGAGCATACACATTACTCTGTCCTTCGTCGTCATGTTCAGGAGTGGATCTGTTCGGTTTGGAAATGTTATCAACCTGAGCGTACACATCCCCTGATGGAGCTTGCCGGGTGCTGTTACTTGTGTCGGGAGAATCGGAAGCACCGATACCTTTACCCTGCGATGAGCTTTTGTTCACGACAGCGTATGTGTTGTCTGCGTTGTCGGAAACAAGGTCACCGGACGGAGTCTTGCTGGAAGGAGCAGAAGCACTTGATCTTGACACGTCGACGAAGGCATAGGCACCGTCAGCGCTGTCTCCAGGGTTGTTAGGTGACACAGTGGTGGTAGCAGTGGTACTCTGAGCCCGTGGTCCTGACTTCTGAACAACGGAGTACACATCTCCGCTGGGCGCAGCTGTTGCAGAATTGTTGGGACCTCCGACTGTTGAATATCCACCAGCATGGTCTTGTACGGGTCCTGAAGATTGCTCCTGCTCCATGCCATCAACTGAAGTGTAGAGGTCGGCATCAGTAACAACCACAGGGGTTGTAGTATTCATTGGAAAGCCTGGCTGGCTGTCAGTGTTCGGGGAAGATTGTCCAGTGGGGCTTGTCGCTGATGCAGGCGATGTAGTTTGCTGTTCACCAAATGCCATGGAAGAGTAGCCAGCGTCAATCGTGTTGTCAGCATCTTCAATAGTAGCGACGTTGTTGCTGGTGTCGGTAGGGATTCTCAGAGCGATGCCAGATGGTTTGGAATTGGAAGGTGACGCTGTCTCTGGTTCGTCTCCACTGCCGTACATCGGGTTCGCGTGCTCTTCTAATACTGGGAACATACCAAAGACACATGTTAAATAGTCTGTGGGGTTTTGCATACCTATATTAAATCGGCCACTAAGAGGTTAGCGGAAATGTACATTAGTAATGAAAACCAATCACACTCAAGACAATCGATCTTCAAACACAAAGAATGCTGAACAGTAAAAAGCAACAACATATTCTATAATTATGAATCGCTAGTTTTCCACACAAATCTCACTAACTGTTGTCTGTTATTGGAGCGCTCGCGTTTCTTTGTTTATCAGATGTACGTTGCCTTCAGAGCTTGTTCTCATTTGATTATGATTAAAGAAACAGACTATAAAGAATATGAAGTAAACAAGAAGTCACTCTTACCGTTATTGTCAGCGTGAGCCTTTTTCTGTCTTTTCCTTCGTCTGACGACCACCACCACAACAATGATGATGATGATGATGACAAGAAAGGCTGCCGCACCACCAGCAATGGCTGCAATCGGAAGACCATCGTCCTTTTCTAAAAGAAAACAAAACATATGTGCTTTAGGTGAACCTACCACCACCCACCCTTCATTCCAACCAACCAACCACCCATCAAGCCAAGCAAGCAAGCAAGATTAAAGTCAGCCAGAAAACTAACTTACTGTTCAACTTAAAACAACTTATCAACTTACAACTAATTAACTAACAGTTTGACTTAGTAAATAGATATATTTTCCATTTCTTTGGTGTTTGGTAAAATCAGAAGTAATCTAGTTTTAAACTCACTGAAGAATATGGCAATATACATTTGAAAGAAAGTATTGAGCTCAACCGGCATGTATCATAGCAGCTACGTCAGTGTATGAACTAACGACCTCATTTTGAATACTGTTGACCTAAACTATACATTAATGTTCTCAGGAGTCAAAAAGCAGACATTGCGATTTCATATACTATCGGCACAAAATAATACAAGTGATACCTTCGTTTCCTTCTCCATCAGTCGAAGTTTGTGCTGAAGAAAGAAAAGAAAATTATTGTATCATTTTTCCTAACTTTTTTTTTCCTGCAGTTTGTTACGGATTAAAAGAGTTGATTCCAAAAGCACTTTTTAAACGCAGTACCAGTAGACACAGATCAAGTTAGAACCCCACTGAGTACATGTAGAAGAATATATATGAATCCCTGCGTGTATTTCTTAATGCACATAAAGACCCAACTTTTCGAATTAGTGTTAAGAAAAAAAACTAAACAAACATGGGAACTCCTGTTTAACCCTTGTGAAGTTGAAGACATATTAAACTCATACAAAGTCACACAAAATATACTTGATAGTTGACTTGTCATATTGCAGCGTCCCCAACGTCCAATCCCGAACGCAACCCTATACTTGTTATACTTGGTGATATTATGTCTGGTAATAAAACCATTTCTGTCTTTCTCTTTTTATATTTAGTCAAGTTTTGACTAAATATTTTAACATCGAGGGGGAATCGAAACAAGGGTCGTGGTGTATGTGCGTGTGTCTGTGTGTCTGTGTGTCTGTGTGTGTGTGTGTGTGTGTAGAGCGATTCAGACTAAACTACTGGACCGATCTTTATGAAATTTGACATGAGAGTTCCTGGGTATAAAAATCCCCGAACGTTTTTTTCATTTTTTTGATAAATGTCTTTGATGACGTCATATCCGGCTTTTCGTGAAAGTTGAGGCGGCACTGTCACGCCCTCATTTTTCAACCAAATTGGTTGAAATTTTGGTCAAGTAATCTTCGACGAAGCCTGGACTTCGGTATTGCATTTCAGCTTGGTGGCTTAAAAATTAATTGATGACTTTGGTCATTAAAAATCTGAAAATTGTAAAAAAAAACAAAAATGTATAAAACGATCCAAATTTACGTTTATCTTATTCTCCATCATTTGCTGATTCCAAAAACATATAAATATGTTATATTCGGATTAAAAACAAGCTCTGAAAATTAAATATATAAAAATTATTATCAAAATTAAATTGTCCAAATCAATTTAAAAACACTTTCATCTTATTCCTTGTCGGTTCCTGATTCCAAAAACATATAGATATGATATGTTTGGATTAAAAACACGCTCAGAAAGTTAAAACAAAGAGAGGTACAGAAAAGCGTGCTATCCTTCTTAGCGCAACTACTACCCCGCTCTTCTTGTCAATTTCACTGCCTTTGCCATGAGCGGTGGACTGACGATGCTACGAGTATACGGTCTTGCTGAAAAATGGCATTGCGTTCAGTTTCATTCTGTGAGTTCGACAGCTACTTGACTAAATATTGTATTTTCGCCTTACGCGACTTGTTGTTTTTACTATGCTGTCATGAGACCAAGTGTAGGGCGGATGGTGGCGAGAGAGGTGAAGGAACGGGGAATGTTTACAGTGCCGTATGCTGGGCTGTGAGCAGTGCCCGCCAATGTTTAGCTCAGGCACAGTCGCGGCAGAAGCGCCTTAGTTCTATGCAGGAAAATGCAGCGCGCTATTCTGGCCATCTGGCAAACTGTCGTCCTCATCTCTAAGGCAGATTGATACCAAGAGGCGTAAGTTACACCCGCCTTCAGGCTCAGGCATTGTCAAACGCTCGACTCAAGACAGTGTATGCTAACAAGTGTGTTCCTCTTCGTCCGGCTCACAAATGTCTTGGCCTTACCGTTTGTGATTTTGTTTTTCTTTAAATGAACACAGCTAATTTTTCCTGCCATGATACTCAGCTGCCTTCTATGTTGTGCCAACTAAGAACATAATCTAGAAACATGTACACATAGGGAAACTAACACACACACACACACACACACACACACACACACACACACACACACACACACACAATACACACACACCACCCATTGCACTTCGCTCATAGCGGTTACAAAGTATGTTTGAATACAGGCTGGACAGCCGTGTGAGAAGGGTACTTTGTACTCGGAGAACGTACTCTGAGCAGGCTGTGTAGCTCAGTCTTCGGGTTGCTTTGCGATGATAGGCCCCTGTAGCCGCGCTGAAGCTATATATAGCGATGGATGCTGCGGTTCCGCACTGCCGCCGTTCGGATAACTCAGTGAATGGAGCCAAATCGAAAATAAAGCCAAACTAGCAAAACATACAGTTTACATTTTGATCTTTTGAGTTTTTGTGTCTTTCGGATCCCGTTTTTTGTTTCATCGATCGTTTACTATTAATTTCCAATCAAGAATTTACGTCGCCATTACCGGACGCGATTTCCGGTGATGAAAAAAGCTTGACGTGATAATGCCGCGCGCGAAGAGATTCGAAGCAATTCCGTCTGTCAAAATTAAGGTTCTCACTGGAAAACGAGGACGTCCTAAAACTGTTCAGGTTGAACTTGACTCAAAGCGAAGACGGCATCATGACAATGAAAGCCCGATGGACAATTTGGAATCAAAATCGCAGGCAGAAGAGACGTGTGGCTCTGACTGTGACTACGAAGAAGGGCTGGAAATTGATTCAGGTTTGTTTCTTTGTCCTCAAATGTTCTTTTGATTGTGTGTAATTCAATTTCCATAACTAGTTCATGACAAGCAGACAAAGTATCGTGCCGTGGGCTTGCAGTATCATGCACACGGACACGGAGGGTGGAAGGGGGGGATAGAAACTAACTTGTTCTCTGGCTTGGGGGGTGCGGGGAGCAGTTTACTTTAATCTTACACTGATTACCAGTGCTAAGTACACGGAAGAACTGACACGTAACACGGTTACCCAACCGCAACGGACAGGGAGGGACGCAGTTTCGCGCCCAACAATCACCGCCACAATACCTCCGCCCACCAAGCCTAAGGCTAAGAGCCCCACTACACCAATCGCTGACGCCACCCCCAACCACAGGGACGTTGAGTGACACACACTTATCCCCTAATTACACGAAGCAGCCAACCCATGAGCGGGAACTGTTACCCGCCAATAAGACCTCAGATCAACTCTGACCAAACTATCTACAGGGTGACACGAAAAAAACAGATCCCACCAAAAGTTTAATATTTTCTGAAATAATCAGCCGATTCTTTTATTTTTTCAGGTGAGCCAAGCTGAAATGATGTTCTAACAGCCCACCAAGTTTGAGCTTCAAGATGTCATGGACAACGGAGCATAAGACATTTATAGTCGAGGCCTATTTTCGGTCGAATTCTATCCACGCTGCTCAACTGGAATTCAAAAGACAGTTTGGACGTAGAGACTTTCCTGTTAAATCAGTTATCTATGGATGGAGGGATAAGTTCAGAGACCATGGGACTGTCAATAACCTCAATAGTAAAAACCCTAACAGGGGATCCCACTCTGGTCGACCTAAATCAGCAAGGACACCGAGGAATATTGATTCAGTCAGAGAGTCTGTTGTGCGCAGCCCGAGCAAATCTGTTCGCCGGCGAAAATAGGCCTCGACTATAAATGTCTTATGCTCCGTTGCCCATGACATCTTGAAGCTCAAACTTGGTGGGCTGTTAGAACATCATTTCAGCTTGGCTCACCTGAAAAAATAAAAGAATCGGCTGATTATTTCAGAAAATATTAAACTTTTGGTGGGATCTGTTTTTTTCGTGTCACCCTGTACTTAAACACGCAGAGTCAACTACTTGCCAGTGGGAACGCTCAGTCCCCACTACAGTCACAGCTCCGAATTTGTGAGGTACACATACAACGAAACCCTCAATTACTGAGAGGTACTTCAACTCAATCTGCCTCACATTAAGAGACCAACAGCCCAACCAAGGGCAATATATACGATCTTCTCATCACCGACAGGCAAAACAGCCTTGACTACCGATCTCTACAATACGTTCACCTTCATTGGGAACGCTCAGCCCCTACTATCAAAGCTACTGTAATCATAACCCTCAGAATGTGTGAGGTACACATACAACGGAATCCTCAATCACTGAGAGGTACTTCAACTTAATCTGCCTCACATTAGGAGAGCAACAGCCCAACCAAGGGCAATATATATGACCTTCTCATCACCGACAGGCAAAACAGCTTTGACTACCGATCTCTACAATACGTTTACCTTCATTGGAAACGCTCAGCCTCTACTATCAAAGCTACTGTGATTATAACACTCAGATCTTATGAGGTACACTACAAATCATACATAAATGATTATCTGTTTGTGGAGAAACAAAATAATGAGATGGGTTGAACAAACAACTACACCACTCCCCATATCTACCTGTACCATTAGTACACATAAAATAACGGAATAAACCCGTTAAAAAAAACAGTGACATTTATAATCACTGAGCCTCATATAAGCCTCAATCACTGAGAGGACATTTGGGTAATCAACCACCAGTACATGCAAGTACACCCCAACAAGGGAAATGAATAATAGTCATCTATAAATGATTATTCTCAATCGAGAAACAAGATGATGAGGATGTCCCCCAAAAAACTCTATAAAATCACATGTTCAAAGAAGTTGTCCCAACAGCTTGAAACTGTAAATCTTGCCGAAAAGTACCATCTTTGGGAGAGATACTTAGGGATCTCTGGGCTGCCTACTGCATTTGCCGGGTTTGGCAGACCCTTGATTTTTACTGCCCAGCTGACGAAGTAAAATTCTGAGGTTTGGCCAACCCCAGTAAAGCATGTGATAACTGATATTTTCTGAGAACTGCTAAGACTCTGAACTAAGGCACACACACAAAACAAAAATAGGTGTGATTAAGGTAACATAGCCACAAAAAAATAGGGTAGGAAGGTAGGCAATCATTTTTTATTTTTTATTTTTTTTCTAATGTGTACAAATTAAACCTACTTGACAGGGAAATAAGTGTGCGACTCGAGCGCTTTCGCTTTCATTGCGTTTTCTGCACTCGTTTTTTATTTTTTTATTTTCTTACAAATGTAATAAAAAGTTATAGGGTCGGCCCCTAAAAATAGGGTAGGTCGGGTTACCGTAACCACACCTATTTTTTTTTAGGCCTAATAGTTCAAATCATGCCTCTGAAGTCTCAATCAATAAATGGTGCTTCATGTGACATGTCCCACAGGTACTTTGCCTATTAGGGGCTAGAGAATATTGTTCGATACCGTGCGTGTTTAAAAAACAACAAAAAACACACACATATACAACACAGTTCGTTTTGCGAGATATGGTGCATGTATGACATATACCTTAAAAAGTTCAATTAAATATGAAGAGTAAGACATTCATATATGACTGGTGTTTTTGTGTGCGTTGGCACGCAACCACACATAATTTAATTAAAAGGAAAAAATGTGTGTGCATTCAATCGCGGTTACGGTAGTTAACTCCCTTGGGTCGTCTTTTCACTGGGAAACCATTACAAAACATTGCATATTAAAATGTTTTGCCCCAGCAGAAGAAATGTAACGGTATATCCCTTTTAAAAAGTATACGTAGGCCTATATGTTCATGCTAAACATGTCTCACTCTTGTTTTTGTTTTTCTTGATTTGCCTGTAAACAAAACGAACTGGGCGGCACAATTATTTCGGCAACTTGCCGCCCTAGCGCACGCGCGGAGTTGGCGATCCTGTCTAATATAATGATCTGACAAAGAGTAACTTTGTTTTGCTTTTATTTTGTAGGACGGACGGTGGAAAGTGTTTGTGTGTGTGTGCAAAAAAAATCAATCCAGGTGAAAGTTACTTCCTTTTAGTGTGAGCTTGTAATTATGATCTAGACGGGGGAGAAAAACTCCATATTATTAAAATGCACATACTTAAAAGAAACTTCAAGATAACCATGCAACTGCGTGACGTTACACTCTTCAGTGAAGTCGAGTAAACCCTGTTGCTTTCCTCTGAGTCATTCTATACTTGACTTTCTAAAGGTGTCTCTTACTTATTTTTCAACTCTCATCAGGCAGACAGACAGATAGACCAACAAGGACACAGTCAGAAAAAACAGCCTGAAAGACACACATACACACCCACACACACACACACACACACACACACACACACACATAAACACACACACACACACACACACACACACACACACACACACACACACGTATTGTTGCCATGAATGCTTACCTGTAGTTGCTGTACCATGTGTTGTCACTGCCGTTGCTGAAACATAGTTTGCCAAAAAAATGGCAGAAACACTATAAACCACTTGTGCATAAACAGTCTTGTTTTGAAGAAAGAGCAGCACAATAAACTCAGTTAGCCTATTTTGACTCACATGTCACGTTTCCATCC
>NC_090252.1:54264548-54274924 GCF_037325665.1 Littorina saxatilis
GTCTGGCCGCTCCAACACAGTACACGCCTGCCCTCTGTGACACAACAAGGTCAGCCACGTGCTAGAATGTCAGGTCAGAGGTGTGTTGCGATGTGACGTCACCGATAGCAGACGATGAAACCACTGCAGCGGAACTGGCAGCAACAGACAAAGAATTTGATCCAGAATACGATCTAGCCCTAAACTGCTCAAAGAACATTCAACTGAAAGCAAGACTGTTAAACAGAAACAGAAACCGCGCTCTCATAAAAGTCGTCTGTGAAAGAAAAGGTGGCAAGAAACAGCTGATTGCAAGGGGAGACGACTACGTTCTGACATATATAATTATGTGACCCTTCACCACGAAATGAGTCGCATGTCACCTCGCGCGGTTCTGCGTTAGGCTTAATATAAGTCCGGGGAGTGTCTGTTAACAGTGTGAGGGTCACCTTAGTCACAGGCTTATAACTCAAACAGTTTTCGCTTTTTTCTAAAACGGGTTTTACCACTGGATAGAGCATAAAAAACTCTTACGGAAAATGTGAAAATACGAAAATCATGCAAAGGTGACATGAGACTCATTTCGTGGTGGAGGGTCACATATGTCTGTGAAACAGCCGAGACCACGTCGTACCGACAAGAGGATGACATGCCCCAAACTATCCGGCGCCTGCCCCAAGTCGACCGCAACACCTTTCGAGAAGAAATCGACCATTTGACTGCAGATCTCCAGGTCCTGTCTACATTGGTACAATGCTACCTGCGTGCCATGCCAGACTGACTTTTCACGAAGCTCGTGGGAACACCGATTCATATTTGAGTTGTGACTGACAAACCGCGATCGGTATCGAAAAATATCTTGTTAAAACGGAACAGTCTCAGACAAAAGACACTGTCGACTTGGATGTGACCAAGTGGATACTAATTCCGGGTTCGGTTTTCCACCCGTTTGTTTTTGTACCGTGCCTTCGTTGCGCGTAATGTGTGATATCCCCATTGCAAGGGGCCGATGGCCTATGGCAATTAAACTTTCGTATTCGTATTCGTATTCGCTCTCACTCTGTCTCTCTGTCTCTGTCTCTGTCTCTCTCTCTCTCTCTCTCTCTCTCTCTCTCTCTCTCTCTCTCTCTCTCTCTCTTTGTCTAGGACCAGTCTTGCTTTTTCGGGTACAACAGTTTGGAATTCACTTCCGTCATCCTTTAAGCACTTAAAGTCATTAAAAAGTTTTAAAACATGTGTTAAAAAACACCTAATGTCTGAGTAGTTTAACGCGTTTTGATTTACCTCACTTAGTATTACGTCAAAGATATGCTGTGCATTACGAATACGAATACGAATACTTTATTATCTCATACAGAGAAATTTCAGTGTGGTGCACATTAAAAGACAAAACAAATAATAAGACAACAGATAGAAATACCATACGAAGCATACTACACTCGCGCACGCATATGTACACTAACAGGAATAGTAACATGATTCCAAATAGGTTAATTGCCGTCAGCTTTAGCTAAAAGTTTAACGCTAAAAACTATCATTAGCACAGGACTAGATATGTCATTGAACAATATTTATCACAGGACTAGTCATCACACTCAGCATAAGGGTGCACATCAAAGAGTATAAAAAATATTCATCACAAAAATCAGTGCATATGTTCACCGGCACACATACTAGTTTTAATTAACTTAGGTATTTAAGAAGCCAATTGACTTTGGAATAAAACTGTTCTTAGTTCTGAGCGTGCGGAATCTGGGAGTGCGGAGGCGACGTCCTGAGGGCAGGACCTCAAAGTGGTGAGCGAGCACATGACTACTGTCCTGGATGATGCAGCGGGCCTTTCGCAACACACGTCGTTCATACAGCACAGTCAGTCCTTCCTGTCTCACCCCCACAATCTTACCACATGTGTTCACCACCCGCCCAAGCACATTCTTACTCTTCACACACAGACCTCCATACCAGCAGATGAAAGAGAAAGTGAGAATGGATTCAATGAATGAAGTATAGAATGTTTGGAGGATGCGGCTGTTGATGTTCAGACTTCTGAGCTTTTGTAAGCAGTAGATTCTTGACTGACACTTCTTGTGGATAGCTTTAGTGTTTGAGGAGAAATTTAGTTTGTTGTCAATGACTGTACCGAGATATTTGTATTCAGTCACTCGCTCAACTTTCACACCATCTATGTACAAATCTGAAACTGTAGCTGGGTTTTTGCGAAAGTCAATAACTAGCTCTTTTGTTTTTGTCACATTTAGGTTATACATTTATTGTATATTCTGAACATATTTTTATTGTACTATTGCTACATGTTCGATTGCTACCAGCTTGTACTTATAATTACCTGCATAATATGCATTTGAGTTTATAAATAACCACATATGTATGCTCTTCATGTCTCATCTTCATCATCGTCATCGTCATCATCATCATCATCATCTTTATCATCACGTGCTCACGTGTTCCGACCTCCTTTTGTGGTTAACTTTTAAACTTTTTTATTCTTTTTTATCTTTTTTTATCATTGTGTGCCTGTGCGTCCCAAGGACAGATTGTAAGAAAAAGGCGTAGCCTTAAATCCTAATCCTTGTTAAATAAAGTTCAATTCAATTCAATTCTCTCTCTTCCCGCAGTGTGGCACTGCGGTTATGAAATTAAAGGCCCCTCCTGTTTTTGGAACCGCAGGAGCTTTCTAGTTTGCTGTTAGGTAGATTTTTGGTTCCTCTTTCCTGTCATGCTCTCTTTTTCTTCATGAATTCTTTTCTTTTTTCTGCCTTCTTGCTCATTCACCTGTATTTTTACCAAAAATCTCTTCTCTTTCCGCTTGTCTCGCGATTCATGTATAGTTTAATCTGTTAGTGTTCTGATGTAAGTCCAGCAGTAGATAGGTTAAGCCTATTTTAACATACTGGAAACTGGTAATCTTCCAGTAGGTATTAATTTAGTTTTACTAAAGCCTGCTGGGACACAAGTAATGGGTTAGTGCATTTGTAAACAGGAATCGCTTGACAAGTGGCCCCCTTCATCCCCCCCTTCCTCGTCCTGATATGGCTCTGCGTAGTCGGCTGGACGTTAAGCAACAAATAAACAAACAAACAAATTCTCTCTCTCTCTCTGAAGCAGTATTCGAAAGAGGGATATTGACACTTTTTCTCAGCATTACTGGTAAATAAAAATAAGAGAACAAGAACAAGAACAAGAACATTTTTTTGTTTAAAGGGGGTAATAGAGTTAGCAGGGATCTGCTTTTTTACATCTGGCCCTCGAGAGAGCGAGAGAGATAGAGATAGAGAGAGAGAGAGAGAGAGAGAGAGAGAGAGAGAGAGAGAGAGAAAGAGAGATAGAGAGACAGACAGACAGACAGACAGACAGACAGACAGACAGACATCTCATCATTATCATTACCATTACTACAAAACAAGAAGAAAAAAACTCACTTACCTTCTGTAACGAGAACGCTGACTGCGACAAGAGCTATGATAAAGTAGCAGTTGTTCACTGTTGGGTTCACAATCCATACATAACGCTTCATTTTAATGTGAAGTAACACACTTTCAGTTTCTCAAGAAAACAGAACATATTAGCCCCAATAGTCAAACTTAATTATATGAATCTACAGCACCACTGGAATGTGTGGCTCCAATCCGTAAACAAGATCAGTTTTGCCTGGTAGATTAGAACTGGAACGAAAAGGTACCTCCTACAACCGTTTTGACTGTAATGCAATGCAAACTCAGATAGATATCAAAACGCAAGTTAACGCTGCTGTACAGTACAAGCACAGATTACGTGTAATATATAACACTGAACCACGGTCAGACCAAGCTTTTTTTAAACTCAAATACCTTCCTGCTTGACAAGTTTGGCAGTGACACTTGATTCTATCCCTTCCCATGCAACCACAGGCAACCAATTGTTGGTACATTATTTTCCGTCGTTGGGTACACGGGTGAAGATAGCCGGATTATTCTGCCGTACATTACTGCACACATGCAACGCAATATTGCATGAACCTGTGGTTCTATTCTATAGCCAGGGCATTATATTCTTCAAACAGCCATGCAGTCCTTTTGTGTAAAACTATTTTTATGCACTGCGTGATAATTTCTGAAACTCTACCCGGCGGACCGGCCTATGTTTAAAAAAAATGTACACTTTAAGGAAAAGAAAGACAAACGAAATAAGCCGTAGTCAGTCAAAAGTCATCTCTCTCTCTCTCTCTCTCTCTCTCTCTCTCTCTCTCTCTCTCTCTCTCTCTCTCTCTCTCTCTATCTTCTCTCTCTCTCTCTGTCTATGTCTCTCTCTCCCTCCCTCTCTTCTCTCTCTCTCTATCTTCTCTCTCTCTCTCTGTCTATCTCTCCCTCTATCTCTCTCTCTCTATCTTTCCACCCATTGCACACCGGTTGGACCGTACATAAGGTAACGTTAAATTATGCTTGTGCAACGTATGTGGGAGTATCACTTATAACCTCAGGGTATCTCTTATCCTGTTGCGCATCTATAGACTAGAGACAGCGCTGGTTAGACTAAAACATGGATCGGGAACTTCAGTACGTACTTAGGACTACCGCGGCTGTGCTTGCAAGTTTGGATAGTTCTTTCTTTCTCATTTGATCCGAGTTTTATCTGTCTCATTAAATGCCATTTTTCTACCTACTACACATATAGTTTTCCTAATTGATTCCCGAAGATAAGTTAGTTTCGCTTCCACGTATCGGTTTTCACTAATTCAACATGGCCGGCGTCGGCAATGCATCTTTGATCATCATCTTCTTCCGAAGAGGACTGGGTTCTTGCGAACGTCTCAGAGTCCTGCGGTTGAGTCACTGTTACCGATAGTGGTTAGCTCCGGCAAACAGGGAGATTAAAAAGGTGGGGAGGTTTAAAACTATGCGGTACAGGGGAGAGTGCGTTCAAGGGCGGGCTCTCATGCCCGACTGCACTGAGGAAACTGTGGCCGAGACGGGAGCGAAGGAGGGGCCTGCTTCGGCCGATGAACAAAGAAACTGTGATCGAACAAGTATGGTGTTACAAGGGGAAAGACCCGCAAAGTGAACTTAGTTGCCAAAGCCCGAAGTGTGACGACGGACTCGGTTTCCAGCAACTGTCCACCGACTCAGCGGCAAAATATGAGTTGACACGTCCGAGGTGAAAGGTAATAGTCTCTTCTTATTAGAATGAAGGTCATTGTTTATGACTAAAATACAGTAGAATCACATAATGCACGAAGGAATGGAACATGTACATGGAATAAGATTGTCCGTCCACTAAGACACAAGTAAAGGTGGAACCAACATCCTGACGGCTATGCAGAGGAAGTGTTCTTTTTAAGAAATGCATTCAAATAAAACAAATAGGGAAATGCCCACTGAACAGAAACACCCAGGCTCCTGATTTTTGGTATGAATCCAAGTTGAGAGAGATCAGCTGAGCTAGGATTTTACATGGAATAAGATCATCCCTCCACTTGCATACAATGTATACAACCAGAAATGAAGATACAGTGTGCTTGATGTGGTGATCAAGTGACATTTTGCTATGAATGTGTTTAAGCAACTAGTAGCTTCTTCAGCGTTAATTCATTAAACAATCACTCTTATTCTTAGCACATAGAGCACATTGAATGAGTGTGTGCATGTGTGTGTGTGTGTGTTTGTTATTGCAATGTAAGACCTTATAATATAAATATACACAAATTATAACACATGCTGGGATTCTAAATATGTTCTGTTTACTTGCAGGTCTCAGTTATTACCAAGCCCTGCCTCATTCTTCCCGCAACACTGACATGGTGCTGTTGTAGAACACAAGTAAGTCCTTTGATCATTTCCAAAATACACTAGTGCAATAGCTTGTGAGTGCAACTGGTGGTAATGAGAATATTTTACCACAAAAGGCTAAAGTACAAATAACAGATTTATTATGTTGGAAAAAGAAGTAAGCCAGAGCAAGTGATTAGTGTACCAGTTAGCTAGGGTGGATGTATTATATAATTACAATTTACAGTCAGCATAGAATGTTGAGGACAGTCTAGAATTTTTCTCGCCCTGTGAATTCAACTGCAAATCAGATGGCATGAAGAAATCAATGTTATATTATGCTCTGCATTGAGTGAACCATCTCCTGTCATTCTGAGTGACACATCTCTTTAACTGAAAAACATGCCAGTAATTAAATCCAGGCTACATGGGGATGGAAAATGACCCTGGCAATTTCAACCTCTGAATGATTGTGTCTTTGTGTAGCAGGATTATGGATCTTCACAAGCCTTAGTTCATTTGTCTGTACATGTGTATCATGTATGGCGGTATAAGTTAATACTATTAGTCAATTTCAAATAGCAGAGTTATTTTCAGAGCTTTCTAACTTCAAACCCTGTTGAATCTATAGTTTGTAATTTAAAGGGTATTTTGACTTTGACTCCAAGTTTCTTTCTTGCAAAGTCATTCTTTTCTCATTCAAGGGACTAAACCACTACATGTACTGATGACTGCCTGCATCAGGGTTATAATTTATGAAGAAGTCAAAATGCACAATATATCAGTTTACAATTTAAAGGCCCACTTGCCTTGTCACTACAGTATAATGTGGCTATGCTTTAACATGGAATCCCTCATCTTGGCCACATACAAACAATTATATATTCAGTGACTGCTTGCTGTGGTGAGTTAAAATGTGTGATGAAATATTTTCACAAAAAGGTACCAGTGTTGTTAACAAAACTAATTCTTTAACAAACAAACAAAAACCACTCTGCACAGAGAGCATTCAAGCTGATCTATGTTGCAATTCGTCCAAGTAGAGGGATGATCTTATCCCAAGTAAAAGCCTGACAAGATCTGAGACTGTGAAGCAAAATGTTTTTACATGGTAAAGTAAGCCTTTAACGAGCAAGTATGTCTATTGCACTGGGTGTTTTATTATTATTGTATCATTTTTCTTTCAGGTAGTCTCTCTTTAAACTGACTTTCTACACCATGGTGTCTCTGGCAGTGTTATATTGGCAGAAGACAGTTGGAACTGGATTCCTCATTTAGATGGTAGGCATGTTTTGGGCTTTTGTGTTGCTTTGGTGTATGTGTGTGTGTGTGTGTATGTGTGTGTCTGTTCTATACCAGAAATAAACACACTGTTTGCTTGCTGTGGTGAAGTGACATTTTGTGATTTTTTTTTTAAATGAGCTAGTACAGTTGTAGCTTTTACAGCATTTATTCATAACACAATCGCACTTGGCGCAGAGAGCAACCAGACCGTTCATTGTGGGTATGTGAACAAGTTAAGAGATCATGTCTTATCCCATTTTAAAGCCTGACCAGATCTTAGACGGTGAGCCAAATTGTTTTCATGAGAAGGAATGTGCCTTTCAGAGAAATCTATTAACTACAGTATTACTTTACAAAACATATTTTAAGAAATGAAATGTGTTACAAGTAACAGCCATGGGGGTGATAGCCTGTAGGTGGAATAATAATCTTCAATTGCCCAGAAATGATTGTTATCTGGTCAAGAAATGCAAAGCATTTTGATGTTTGTGACGATTAGTTACTCTTTATCACGTTTGGTCCCTGATTTTGCTGTCCTTGTCTGCGTTGGGCAGGTGTGCGTCCATGATGTCATTGCTATTGAAAACTAATCTGTACTGCAAAGTAAATGTACCCGTACATGACGTACATGGCAGTTGTCAACCGGGGGCCAGCCATGACTGGGACTGATGTATCCACAGGCACTCGACACCAGGTGGGCGGGGCCAGTGGTTGGGGTGTGATTCCCTGCCTTACACCACCACAAAGTGTAGTATCAGCAGACAAGACTGAGCAGAACTTCTGCCCCCCCCCCCCCCACCAATTGACCACTCAGTGCCATGTGCCTGCAGCTGTATCATAAACACTTTGTGACAATAGTTGTTACCTCCTTAGAACAGATCTTGTGATGCTCCTCAGTCAGTCAGTGTTTGATGGATGCTAACTGGTATACTTGACATAGTGTTCATATGAAAGTTTTATGTGTTGCAGCTCATCCAGATCACAGGTACACAAAGGAGCTGGTTACAGTGATAACATAGGCACATAGAACTGCTTATGGACTACTTTAGAAAGTGAGCGGTTACAACCAAGACTCTTCCGTAAGGAAGGTCTGCGGAAGGGTGCTTGATCTGTTTCCTCGGACAGGCTTTTCAAGACTAGGTAGGTTAAACCACATGATTGGGCTTTAATTATGAATGCACTTCAAAATTCACTCTATTTCATTATCTTGTACAACCCCCCGCGGGTTAGGGGGAAGAATTTACCCGATGCCCCCCAGCATGTCGTAAGAGGCGACTAACGGATTCTGTTTCTCCTTTTACCCTTGTTAAGTGTTTCTTGTATAGAATATAGTCAATGTTTGTAAAGATTTTAGTCAAGCAGTATGTAAGAAATGTTAAGTCCTTTGTACTGGAAACTTGCATTCTCCCAGTAAGGTAATATATTGTACTGCGTTGCAAGCCCCTGGAGCAATTTTTTGATTAGTGCTTTTGTGAACAAGAAACAATCAACAAATCTTCAATAGTACTGACCAAAGAAGAAGGTTTAATTGTGTGATCATGATTTGATACATATGCTTGAGCCTGAAGATGTGTTTTATTTGTTTTGTTTCAGAACAAAGTTTGGTGAAGTAGAAGCTACCGCTGTAGGCTGGTGTAAGGCTGAAGAAGAACCTCTGACAAGTCAATTTTCAAGCAACTGAGCACGAACCCAGGTACAAGACACAGAGCTCTCTTTCTATCGGTCTGTTATTCATAGAATGACACTAACAGTGACACAAGTAAATAATCTGTATCATTGTCTTGACCTCTAGAAATTTGGTAGAGAATAAGATGACTGATAGTATTATTTTGATTATTTCATGGTCATTACAGTGGCCTCCACCCCTGCCCCTTTTAAGACACCCCAATCTAAGACTCCTTCCTATTAATGACCCTGTTTTCGCAGACTTCTTGTTCATAACATCTGTAAATTCACTCCCATTTTAAGACTTGCTCCATTTGGACTTGGACTGGGTGGCCGAGTGGTAACGCAATTGCGCTCGGAAGCGAGAGGTTGCGAGTTCGACCCTGGGTCAGGGCGTTAGCAATTTTCTCCCACCTTCCCTAACCTAGGTGGTGGGTTCAAGTGCTAGTCTTTCGGATGAGACGAAAAACCGAGGTCCCTTCATGTACACTACATTGGGGTGTGCACGTTAAAGATCTCACGATTGACAAAAGGGTCTTTCCTGGCAAAATTGTATAGGCATAGATAAAAATGTCCACCAAAATACCCGTGTGACTTGGAATAATAGGCCGTGAAAAGTAGGATATGCGCTGAAATGGCTGCGATCTGCTGGCCGATGTGAATGCGTGATGTATTGTGTAAAAAAAAATCCATCTCACACGGCATAAATAAATCCCTGCGCCTTGAATATGTGCACGATATAAATTGCATAAAATAAAAAGATAAAATAAATCCCTGCTCTTAGAACTACCCACGGAATACGCGCGATATAAACCTCATATTGATTGATTGATTTTAAGACCTGATTTTGCTTATTTTGGATTTCGAAAAAGAGAAAAACAAATTCCCACTCTGTACAGAATTAAGCCAGGTTCATGATTTTTGTATGGACCAAGTTGAGAGATGGCATTTGTATAGGCCTGACCAGATCTGAGATGTTGAATCTAATTGCTTACGAAGAAAGCATTGTGTCATTATAGGCACACTACTTCTCGTCACCGTCTCAGTTCTGGCCAGGCTTTAACATAGGATAAGCTCATCCCTCAACTTTGTCACATATGAACAATCGACACACTGACTCTTGCTGTTGTGAGTTGACATTTTTTGATGAATTTATTTCTGGAAAAGGCACCATGCAGTGCTGTTTCAGGGGTGGGACTTTTCCGCGGATTTCCGCGGACACAACTTACGAATTCTGCTGGAGTAATCTATTTTTCCGCGTCACATTTCATTACAATATCTATGACTTGTTGACTGAATGATTTGGAGAGACGTGGAGATGAAACAGAACACTGGAGGCTTGAGAGTTAAATTGTGCTGACTGAAAACTCCTGATAACTAATAGTAATTTTGAGGGGGGGGGGGGGGGGGGGGGAGGTTGGGGAGTGTGGAGAATGTCTTTTTTGTCAGATTGCACAGATTTAATGTACATTTAACCAAATTCAGGGTAACATGCCCCCGAACCCCCTGGAAAAAAAGGGATTTCCTCCTTTTTCATCACAAGAGAGTCCCACCCCTGTGTTTACAGAATTCCTTGTTTAAAAACTATCACTGTGCACAGAGGGAAGGGGGGGGGGGTGTATTTGACCACCCCTGCGTTTACAGAATTCCTTGTTTAAACTATCACTATGCACAGAGGGAAGGGGGGGG
>NC_090252.1:54275124-54300124 GCF_037325665.1 Littorina saxatilis
CCGTAATGTACAACATGCGGGCAGAGTCGTAAGCCCATTGAAACTCATAAAGTTGAATGGTTCATTGCATCAATATCAATGTTTCTTTGTTACATTTGTTCCCTTTTGCTTTACTTTAATAACGGTACTTGTTTCCATTCTTATTCATTCGAACTATAATTATAGCTTCAAAATGGTTTGCTGATTCTTTGGTACGTTTCAGGTAACGTTTCAGGTAACGTTTCAGGTAACGTTTCAGGTAACATTTCAGGTAACATTTCAGGTAACGTTTCAGGTAACGTTTCAGGTAACGTTTCAGGTAACGTTTCAGGTAACGTTTCTATCAGCGAATGCCCACAATCCGGAGGACAAGCACAAAGACAAGGACACATTCCTGATGACGGTCAACCAGTATATTTTACGTGTGAAAATATCCCTATCAATGAAGCAGTCTTTTGGATCCTGAGACCAAACAGTACTGTGACATTATCGCTTAAATGTGATCCACCCAGTCAGCCGTGCAACCCAAACAACAAAGACTTCAAAGTGTCCAGAAGCAACGAGACAAGTGTGCTGACCGTCGTTCACAACCACCAGAGGTGGCTTGTAACCGGCACTGTGATCTGCTCTGTTGGCGATGACACATCTAACGTGTATTATACGTGCAACGTGACATTCGCCTGTAAGTATTTAAAAAGCGATTAGCAATTTTGATGATAAGATAGTACCACGAAACTTGACGGACTCAGATCTTGTCAATTCATTTATCATTCATATTTATATTTTTTGACTTGTTGAGTGATTGATTGATTTGATGGTTTATTGTCGGATTAATTGATTGGTGGGCGAATTGATGAATTGATGGACACGTGACATGTGAGTCAAAATAAGCTAACTGAGTTTATTGTGTTGCTATGGTTCTTTCTTTAAAACAAGACTGTTTATGCACAAGTAGTTTATAGTGTTTCTGCCATTTTTTGGCAACGGCAGTGACAACGCATGGTACAGCAACTACAGGTAAGCATCCATGGTAACATTACGTGTGTGTGTGTGTGTGTGTGTGTGTGTGTATGTGTGTGTGTGTGTCTCTGTGTGTGTGTGTGTTTGTGTGTGTGTGCGTGCGTGTGTGTGTTTTTGTGTGTGTGTGTGTGTGTTTTTGTGTGTGTGTGTGTGTGTGTGTGTGTGTTTATGTGTGTGTGTGTGTGTGTGTGTGTGTGTGTGTGTGTGTGTGTGTTTGTCTTTCAGGCTGTTTTTCTGACTGTGTCCTTGTTGGTCTGTCTGTCTGCCTGATGAGAATTGAAAAATAGGTAAGAGACACCTTTAGAAAGTCAAGTATAAAATGACTCAGAGGAAAGCAAAAGGGTTTACTCGACTTCACTGAAGAGGGTAACGTCACGCAGTTGCATGGTTATCTTGAAGTTTCTTTTAAGTATGTGCATTTTCGTAATATAGAGTGTTTCTGCCCCGTCTAGATCATAAATACAAGCGCACACTAACAGGAAGTAACTTTCGCCTGGATTGAACTTGTTTTCACACACACACACACACAAACACACATATACACACACACACACACACACACATACACACACACACACACACACACGCACACACACATACACACACACACACACACACACACACACACACACACACGGTAAAACCATGTTTTATGTGTTCTATTTGTCCTAGTGCTCTCGACATCATCAACTGCTGGAGAACGTTTGGAGTAGAACACAGCAAATTGTTTTTAAATAATTCACAACTCCAGATACAGATCACACCTTAAATATCAATCAATCAATCAATCGATGAGTCTTATATCGCGCATATTCCGTGGGTACAGTTCTAGGCGCTCTGCAGTGATGCCGTGTGAGATGAAATTTTATACGGCCAGTAGATTGCAGCCATTTCGGCGCATATTTACCTTTCACGGCCTATTATTCCAAGTCACACGGGTATAGGTAGACAATTATTAACTGTGCCTAAGCAATTTTGCCAGGAAAGACCCTTTTGTCAATCGTGGGATCTTTAACGTGCACACCCAATGTAGTGTACACGGGGGGAGGTTCGGACACCGAAGAGAGTCTGCACACAAAGTTGACTCTGTGAAATAAATTTCCGCCGAACCTGGGATCGAACTCACGCTGAAAGCGGTCAACTGAATACAAATCCAGCGCGCTACCAACTGAGCTATATGCGCTTAAGTTTCTGTTAAAACCGTTTTGTCTGTTAACTGCTTTCTACATAATTTTCTTTTTCTCTTTTCCTACCTTTTGTAAACCCTGTTTCATCCACATCATCTCCTAATGGACCAAGCCGAGGTATCCTTTTTCTGTCTGGACGCGTGTGGTTGGGAATGCGTACATTCGTTTTGTTCTCTGTCTCTCTCTCTTTCTCTGTCCCACTGTATCTATGTCTGTCTGTCTGTATTTCAGCCTGTTAGTCAGCAAGTCAATCAATCTGTCTGTCTGTATGCCTGTCTTTCTGTCTGTCTGTGCCTGTCTCTCTCTCTCTCTCTCTCTCTCTCTCTCTCTCTCTCTCTCTCACGCTGAGTGTGTGTGTGTGTGTCTGTGTGTGTGTGTGTGGATGTGGATGTGTGTGCGTACGTGCGTGCGTGTGTGTGTGTGTGTGTGTGGGTGTATATAATGTGTGTGTGTGTGCGGGTGTGTATAATGTGTGTGTGTGTGTGTGTGTGTGTGTGTGTGTGTGTGTGTGTGTGTGTAAGTGTGTGCGTGCATGCTTGCTTACACTTGGTTTGTTTGTTTGATTCTCTGTTGTTTTGTTCGTTTGTTTGAATTCGTCTCAATTTGTGTGCACCAAATACCACCCCCCCCCTCCCCCACTGTGATCACGCATTTTGAGTTAAACAACGCTCGGAAGCCTTTAATGCATTCTTTGACTGTTGTTCATTTTTCGAACGGTATTTAAACCAATTGCTTGTTGCCGCAGTTAACTTTGTAATTTTCATGTTTATCTTCTCAAACAGTATACCGTAGATATGCTTTCGCG
This sequence comes from Littorina saxatilis, assembly GCF_037325665.1. NCBI lineage: Eukaryota > Metazoa > Mollusca > Gastropoda > Littorinimorpha > Littorinidae > Littorina > Littorina saxatilis. Next base: position 54,278,116 of record NC_090252.1, read on the forward strand.
GATTGACGTTGAATCTGGTTGTGTCTTCTTTAGGTTCCACGTCGATTTCTTCAGCTACTCCTCAGACACCAACAGGAGGTAGTAAAATACTTTAAATGAACTTGTGCATGTGTGTATGTGTGTAAGTGTGTGTGTGTGTGTGTGTGTGTGTGTGTGTGTGTGTGTATGTGTGTGTGTGAGTGTGTGTGTGTGTTTGTGTGTGTGTGTGTCGATGTGTGTGTGTGTGTGTGTGTGTGTGTGTGTGTGTGTGTGTGTGTGTGTGTGTGTGTGTGTGTGTGTTAATTTCCCTATGTGTACATGTTTCTAGATTATATTCTTAGTTGGCACAACATAGAAGGCAGCTGAGTAGCATGGCCGGAAAAGTTAGCTGTTTTCATTAAAAAAAAAATAATAAAATAACAAACGGTAAGGCCAAGACAATTGTGAGCCGGGCGAAGAGGGACACACTTGTTAGCATATACACTTGAGTCGAGCGTTTGACAATGCCTGAGCCTTACGGCGGGTGTAACTTACGCCTCTTGGTATCAATCTGCCTTAGAGATGAGGACGGCAGTTGACCAGATGGCCAGAATAGTGCGCTGCATTGTCCTGCATAGAACTACGGCGCGTCTGTCGCGACGGTGCCTGAGCTAAACATTGGCGGGCACTGCTCACAACCCGGCACACGGCACTGTAAACATTCCCCGTCCCTTCACCTCTCTCGCCACCATCCGCCCTACCCTTGGTCTCATGCCTGCATAGTAAAAACAAAAAGAGAAAGACAGAAATGGTTTTATTACCAGACATAATATCACCAAGTATAACAAGTATAGGGTTGCGTTTGGGATTTGACGTTGGGGACGCTGCAATAATTATATGACAAGTCGACTATCAAGTATATTTTCTGTGACTTTGTATGAGTTTAATATATCTTCATCTTCTCAGGGATTAAACAGGAGTTCCCATTTTTGTTTAGTTTTTTTTCTGAACGCTACTTCCAAAAGTTGGGTCTTTTTGTGCATTAAGAAATACACGCAGGGATTCCTTTGTATTCTACTACATGTACTCAGTGGGGTTCTAGCTCGATCTTTGTCTACCGGTACTGCGTTTAAAAAGTGCTTTTGGAATCAACTTTGTAATCCGTAACAAACTGCAGGGAAAAAACGTTGGGAAAATGATAAAACAATTGTATTTTATTTCTTTAGTACAAACTTCGACTGATGGAGAAGGAAACGAAGGTATCACTGTGCGCGCCTTCGTGAGCGAGGCTGGTACTACATATTGTTCATACGAAATGACAAACACAGGTTACAAGCGATAACGCGCAAAAGTACTGGTTTATTATTTTACATCTGACACTAGGGATCAGTAATGTATAGATATATAGTTACAGTACCACGTAATGCGATACTACGTATTGCGATACTACGTATTGCGGTAAAAAACTTATGGACAGAAAGAAAAAGAGAAAAGAAAACAAATTATTAGACATGGCAAAAGTATCAAATGCATTAACAAGACACGAGAAGTAAAAACAAGAAAAATAAACAATCACAAGACAGGCAAAGACAAACAGACAAGAAAGTTACAATTACCACACACTCGTTGGTTAGTCCTTCAACAACAATAAAGAGTTACGTTCTGTACGTTCAACAACAATAAAGAATTACGTTCCGTACGTTCAACAATACCATAAGCACTAAGAATACTCAAGAAACTTAGCATACATACGTTTAAAACCAAAATGGCTACTTTCAGAAAAATACAAAACGTTGACTCATCAGGCCAGGAATACAAAGCAAACTGTCATACCAAAAAAGTCTAACGACAACGTTCCTGCGTTAATCAAAGTCACAAACAAGATATTTACTCATCCACTTTCCCTCAATAACGTTACAAGAAATAAGCCCGTTTACAAACGATCACCACAGACCGCAAGCTTCTTTTACCTAAATTCTTTTAACGTAAGGCTGAAAAAGTCGGAGAAAACGTTTCACTTCGAACTTCGTTAACCACAGAACACAAGTTATCATTATAAACATTAGCGACTTTCTAGCGTCTACAAAACATTGCTGTACGTTCACAACACTAGAACAGTTGAACACACAATAAAGAAACACTACAACAAGTCAGACTTTCAACTCACGTTATACATAAACAACTCACAAAGTCATTACAAAATGGCGACCAAAACACAACACAAACAAGTAACGACAAAATTACCTTATGCGCTGTGTGGGTTGACCAGCAGTACCAAAACGTGTTGCCTCACAAACGAAGGGCACAAAACGATTCACACTTGAGAAACAACTGTCTCCAAGAACATTACGTTGACGTTAAAACATAAGAAACACTCCGTTGGTTCACTTGCTAACCTTCATACGTTTACATCAAAACCAAACGCTTCCTAAAACCCTCAGATCGACTGACGAGACAGGAGTCAAGCAGCGGTATTTATGGAAACAAAAACCTAACATGGAATAGTTATTCAAAAGTCAAAGGTCACCGGATTGACCAACCAACAACATTCCTAAGACAGAATCGGGTGAAACTACTATTTTACAACCAATCAGTAACCGATCACGCACTCCGTGCATGCTCAAAACTTAAAACGGTATATTTAACAGAAAGAAGACAAGGAACTAGCTGACATCACAAAGCTAAAAACACGTGAGTCACACGTATTCTAAAACTTGCAACGCAGATTCGCAGGGCTCACCTCAAAATCAAAACACGGAAAAGAGCACGTGAATCTCACGGTGTTCTAGAACTAAACGACGCAGTTTGTGACACTCCGACCAAAACCAGGTCACAACAACTGAACAAGGAGCACGTGAATCTCACGTAAAAATATTAACGCTCCACAAAACGGGTCACAACAAGGTGCCACGATAAAAACACGGTTTACTTCTTTTTACATCGTGCAATGACTTGAGCAAACGTAATTACAACAAAAAGTAGGTGAATGCATGCCACATCGGCATGCACACTCCCACCGGAAATTATATTAATATAATTTACTTCAAAAAACCTTTGTACAAACACATTCCTTATATCAAAAGAAGAATAACGCAGATTTAGACATTTCAAATTTACAACTCAAAACCATTGTGTTGCAAAACATTTACACAGCAATATTACGGTTCAATCATTTTCAGTGTTTCAACACATCTCGTTTCAACTAAATGCCGTTAGTCATTTACTCGACGGCATAAAAAGAACGCACCACTTAAAACATAAATGTCCGTTACATCATCTGGTATAAAAACAAACTGCAACAATCTACAACTGTCAAATTGGAAACACACTCCAAAGTTCAATGTTCTTTCAGTTCGCTTACACAGCTTTGTCTTTGTGATTTTCACGATCTACTAACACAGTCATTTTGTGAATAGGTCGCTCTAATATGCGACTATCACCAGTGGGACGGCCGTGATTGTCTAGAGCCTTTGTTCCAACATGCACTTTCACTCGTCTGACCAGTCCATCAGATCCCGGCATCACTTCGACTACACGAGCCATGCACCACTCTGATCTGCACAAGTTCTGGTCATGCAAGACAACAACATCTCCCACCTGTACGTTTGCCTGGGGACGTTGCCAGACACGACGTTTCTGCAAAAGTGAAAGGTACTGGCTCTTCCATAGCAGCCAGAATTCGTCTGCCATCCGCTGGACACAGCGCCAACGTTTCCTGGCGTACAGGTCTGGATCTTCAAACACACCAGGGGGCGGAAGGATGGCACCTGACTTCATGGTGAGGACGTGGTTGGGGGTCAAAGGGCGTGGTCCATCTGCCGATTCCAATGACTCGACAGACAGTGGTCGACTGTTCACGATGGCCATCACCTCGTATAGGAACGTACGAAGTGATGAGGTAGTGAGACGCTGGCCTGATCTTCTGAGAAGACCATTCAGGATGCTGCGTATCGTCCGGATCTGACGCTCCCAAACGCCACCCATGTGACTAGCTGCAGGGGGGTTGAACTTGAACTCACATTTGCTTTCCAGCATCTTTGATGTCAGTCGTTCAGAGTCCATCTCTTTCCATGCCAGTTTGAACTCATTGCATGCACCTACAAAGTTCGTTCCTTTGTCACACCGAATGCGTGATATGTTTCCTCGCATGGAGACAACAATGCGTAGGGCGTTGATGAAGGAATCACTTGACATGTCATCCAGGGTTTCAATGTGGATTGCCCTAGAGGCAAAATACGTCACGATCAGCCCGTACAAGATTAATGTCATGAACTTGACGCAGTCATCACGGTACCCTTGTTTTTTCTGGCGTTTCAGGCCCTTCAGATGCTTGACTGCGGCACCTCTGTTGTCGGGGAGGGACGGTTTCTCTGGTCGAAATGGTAAGGGCATCTCGTAGTGACCAGCTTCGTTGATCTTCACGTTTTCCTTCACGATCTTCGCAAACTTTACATCGTCCTGGGACATGGATCCTGAGTCACTTGCAAAGTCTCTTTCCATAACATGTAATGGGTCAGTACACGAGACTTCGTCCACCTGTACCTTGTAGACGTGAGCTACACGTTCTTCTTCCCTCGATCCTGGCTTGACGATGACGCGCATGGACGAGGCTATGCCATCAAAGGCGACGGAATGCGGTGCCTTGCCGACGATGCTCCAACCTAACTTAGTCTCTACTGCGAATGGCAGTCCTTGGACAACGTTTAGGGGCATGAGGGCTTCAGCGCAGTCGTAGCCAATGAGGAGGCCTGCTTCGCAGTCAGGGTACAAGGGGGGCAGTTTAGGAGACAGGTGTTGGAGATGTGGGTAAGCTTTGACAGTCTCTGAGGTGGGGATATGAGTGGGGTCAACGGTCAGATAAGGTCGTGAGATGGCAGAAGGGAGCCTGACAAACTCACAGGAGGTAGGAGAGCGGACACGCAATCCAGAGTACTTCCTGCCGGAGACCACAGCATTGTCCTCAGTCAGTGTGGAGACCCTGAGTGTAGTCGGCTGCGATTTGGCTTTAACTTCTTCAGCCACTGACTGCACTACAAAAGTGGCGTTGGACATAGTGTCCAGTAGTGCGTACGTCAGCACTTCTACGTTGGGGTTAGAGTCACTGGAAACGAGAACGGGAACGATCATAGACGTGAAACCGATGCTGTTTTCCTCGCTGGCCTTAAGAGCAGACACCGTAGGGGTCGACGATGACAGTGGCTCTTGAACGTCAGCAGCAGAGGTACGGTAATTGTTCTTGTGTTCACTCGCCCCTTTGTTTTCACTCATACTGTTCTGATACTTGAAATTGTCATCATGAAGACAAGTGGGATGAGCCTTCTTGCACTTCTTGCACGTCTGTTTCTGCATACATTGACGGCTCTGGTGATCCTTACTTCTGAGACATCCGTAGCAGATACGGTTCTTGAACAGAAAATCTCGTATCTCAACCAGAGGCTTCACTATGAGTTCCTTACATGTCCCAGCGTCATGGTCCGGAAGTTGACAGTGCAGACATGCGGTGACATCCTCTGTCAGGGTTGACAAGTTCGTTGTGAACTTTCTTGGTGTACCCGATGCACTTGTCAGGCCGAAAACAGGGTCGTTAGAAATGTCTGCTTCGAGAGTAACGAACGACACGAGTTCATTGAACAGAGGATACCTCTTCTTTTCAACCTTAGTTCGAGCAACTGTTCTAGACCATCTGTGACTCATCCAGTCTGGGAGCTTTCCGACGATCTTCCGTAGGTACTGGGCATCATCCAGGATGCTCAGTCCACCAACTTCCTGGGCAGCAACGGAACATTGCTGCAAGAAATCGGCCAGACTTCTGAGTCCCTTGGGATCCTTGCTTTTGACTGGGGTCCATTCGTCCAGCTTGGTCCGGAAAGCTTGCGAAACGACGTATGAGTTGCCGAACCGATTTTCCAGCACTTCCATGGCTCTCTCGTAGGCATCACCTTCTCTCAGCAGAAAGAAGCCGGTCACGGCCTCCTTTGCTTGACCTCCGATGTACCGTTGCAGATACAATAACTTCTCACTGCTGGTTATGTTCTGTCTCTCGATGAGGAACGAAAACGACGACCTCCAAATTGGATATTGGAGAGGGTCACCAACAAAAATGCACGGCTCCTGCATCGGCAAACGGTTGATCATCAGAGCGTCTGATAGGGTTTTGGCGAGAGAGTCCATAGGAGTGTCCTGCTTGGCAGGAGTAGCAAGTGGACGTTGGTAGTACGCAGACGGGGGGTAGGAGACAAATGGACGATCTGCATGACATTCCTTGTCAAAGTTCATGTACGCAGGGGGCCTTGCGTTTTCGTTTCCCCAAATAACTTTGGGGGTGGTCTGATGTGGGTCCAGGAATGTGGGCACGAAAGGCTCTGGTTTGGGATGTAGGTGGGTATCATAGGGGAAACAGGGTGGGGTAACTTGAAAACGTCTGTGGTCCATGCGTTGGTGACGTTCTTCTGGGAAGTAGGTGTGTCGTTCTTGCGTCTCATCACCTTCCCTTGTCTCTGGTAGGTGATAGGACCAACCTGTGTGGTCGAGATCAGGCGGGCGAGAGCCTGTGACGCTTGTCGTTGAGTGTCCAACGTTGTGCAGAGGCGGCTGACCAGCGTACGCACCGAGAGGGTGCTGCAGTGTGGTCAGCAGCGCTGTAGGCCGCATGGAGGATGTAGTTGCAGCCGTCGTGTAGTTGGGTGTGAAGGGCTCCTGACGGACGAAAGGAGCGCTCGTTCCGGCGTGATGGGGGGCGTTGACATCCTCTCTACGTTGAGGTCCGTACGCCTCATAGGTGGCGTTGTTGGTAGTAGCGGCGCTTGTAGAGGCGCTGACTCCAACGACGAGGTCCACGACAGGTAACGCGTGCTGTCGTGGCTCAGTCGTTGTGGTTCCTGCGACGAAGTTGGTGACAGCAGCGTTGACAGTAGAGATGTCACGGGTGCTGGCGGCGTTGCAGACAGGAACAGACGTGACGTCCAAGGCTGGCTGGTGTGTCCCTTGATCAGCAATGAAGGCAGCTTGGCAGACAGGAACAGACGCGGCGTCCAAGGCTGGCTGGTGTGTCCCTTGGTCAGCAATGACGGCAGCACCTGTCCCTATTCCTATCGCTGTTTGTTCATTGTTTAGAGGAGGGGCTACAAGACTATACAAGGGAACGAAAGGACGAGGGTGGAACCTAGTGTTCAACAAATCAACTGACGGTAGATCAGGGAGATCCTGCTGAACGGATTCACCTTGTTCCAATACTTGTAACATAGCTTGTTGTTCTCTTAAGCTAATTTTCAATTCGGTGGACTGAATTTGTCTCAAAGCCTTTTTCTGTTTAATATCTTCAAGAGCTGCTTCAGCTGCGTCTTCGGCCTGTCTAGCTGCTGTTCTCTCAGCTTCCTTAGCCTGCCTAGCTGCTTCTTTAGCCTGCCTATCTGCTTCTTCGGTCTGCCTAGCTGCTGTTCTCTCAGCATCCTTTTGTTGTAACAGGTCCAGTTCACTAAGCTGAGCTTCTTTAATAGCGTCACCTTCCACTTTAATGGCCAGGGTCGCAGCCTCTAGTTTAAGAGCCAATTTAGTGTCTTCAGAGCTAACACTTCCAGAACGGAGCGACTCGGCGCGAGAAGCTGCTGGCTGCCTAATCTCCTGCGACCTGACTTGTGGCTAGCTGACTTGTGGATGGCTGACGTAACGCTAGCTGCTTTATGGCTGGCAGTCTTAACACTGGCTAACTTGTGGGTGGATGACCCAACGCTAGGTGTAACACTGCTATGCCTGGAAGTAGGCTCTTTAGCCACCTGCACACTAGTCGTTTGTCTGACAAGAGCTTGATCAATGTCAAACATAATGTTCTGAACTGTTCTCTGAACATCATCCCAACTTTCCTGAATGGTTTCACCGCTACCAATACTACGAAGACCTTTCTCTATGTCACCAAGATCCTTGTACATGCTCAAAACAATTTGTTTCTGACTGGTTAACGACTCTTGATTAGGAGTTTCTTGGTTAAGCTCTGTTACTACCTCACCGATTGCTCGTTCCAAGAATGTTCGTTGTCTTGCAAAGTTTCTAGTTTTGATCTCAATCTGGTAATCTCTACCTTTTTCAGTAGGCTTAATGTCACGCCTAGGCCTTTGAGAATGTTCATCTTCATCGCCGTTAATGTCATAACCTGAAGCTTCCAATGGTTTATCTGCTGGAATCTCCTCCATTACAATGTTCGCTTATTCAAAAGCACTAAAAACCTACATAAGGTTTATCTGTTTAAAAAGTAAAATGAATCGATCTGAGGGTCGTTTGGGATAATACACAAAAGTCACAAAAAATGCGCCGGATACGGAGTAGGAAGATCTCTAACCGACAAGTTGATCTATGTCGAACTATGGTTCACTAACACAGTGACAGGTAACAATAAAGTCTTTTGCTGGTTATCAACAGCTACGTTTACGTTCATTGAGCATCAATAACAACAGTTCTTTACATTCACTTGGCTGGACTTCAGCTAAGTTTGTTTACTTTAGCTAAAGTTCTTTCACTGGGCGTCAGCAGCTAAGTTTTTTACTGTGCGCGCCTTCGTGAGCGAGGCTGGTACTACATATTGTTCATACGAAATGACAAACACAGGTTACAAGCGATAACGCGCAAAAGTACTGGTTTATTATTTTACATCTGACACTAGGGATCAGTAATGTATAGATATATAGTTACAGTACCACGTAATGCGATACTACGTATTGCGATACTACGTATTGCGGTAAAAAACTTATGGACAGAAAGAAAAAGAGAAAAGAAAACAAATTATTAGACATGGCAAAAGTATCAAATGCATTAACAAGACACGAGAAGTAAAAACAAGAAAAATAAACAATCACAAGACAGGCAAAGACAAACAGACAAGAAAGTTACAATTACCACACACTCGTTGGTTAGTCCTTCAACAACAATAAAGAGTTACGTTCTGTACGTTCAACAACAATAAAGAATTACGTTCCGTACGTTCAACAATACCATAAGCACTAAGAATACTCAAGAAACTTAGCATACATACGTTTAAAACCAAAATGGCTACTTTCAGAAAAATACAAAACGTTGACTCATCAGGCCAGGAATACAAAGCAAACTGTCATACCAAAAAAGTCTAACGACAACGTTCCTGCGTTAATCAAAGTCACAAACAAGATATTTACTCATCCACTTTCCCTCAATAACGTTACAAGAAATAAGCCCGTTTACAAACGATCACCACAGACCGCAAGCTTCTTTTACCTAAATTCTTTTAACGTAAGGCTGAAAAAGTCGGAGAAAACGTTTCACTTCGAACTTCGTTAACCACAGAACACAAGTTATCATTATAAACATTAGCGACTTTCTAGCGTCTACAAAACATTGCTGTACGTTCACAACACTAGAACAGTTGAACACACAATAAAGAAACACTACAACAAGTCAGACTTTCAACTCACGTTATACATAAACAACTCACAAAGTCATTACAAAATGGCGACCAAAACACAACACAAACAAGTAACGACAAAATTACCTTATGCGCTGTGTGGGTTGACCAGCAGTACCAAAACGTGTTGCCTCACAAACGAAGGGCACAAAACGATTCACACTTGAGAAACAACTGTCTCCAAGAACATTACGTTGACGTTAAAACATAAGAAACACTCCGTTGGTTCACTTGCTAACCTTCATACGTTTACATCAAAACCAAACGCTTCCTAAAACCCTCAGATCGACTGACGAGACAGGAGTCAAGCAGCGGTATTTATGGAAACAAAAACCTAACATGGAATAGTTATTCAAAAGTCAAAGGTCACCGGATTGACCAACCAACAACATTCCTAAGACAGAATCGGGTGAAACTACTATTTTACAACCAATCAGTAACCGATCACGCACTCCGTGCATGCTCAAAACTTAAAACGGTATATTTAACAGAAAGAAGACAAGGAACTAGCTGACATCACAAAGCTAAAAACACGTGAGTCACACGTATTCTAAAACTTGCAACGCAGATTCGCAGGGCTCACCTCAAAATCAAAACACGGAAAAGAGCACGTGAATCTCACGGTGTTCTAGAACTAAACGACGCAGTTTGTGACACTCCGACCAAAACCAGGTCACAACAACTGAACAAGGAGCACGTGAATCTCACGTAAAAATATTAACGCTCCACAAAACGGGTCACAACAAGGTGCCACGATAAAAACACGGTTTACTTCTTTTTACATCGTGCAATGACTTGAGCAAACGTAATTACAACAAAAAGTAGGTGAATGCATGCCACATCGGCATGCACAATCACTTTTATTATTTTGTGCCGATAGTATCCTGACGTCCAAAAGAAACGCGAAAAACAGTGTCTGGTGTCATTTATTGCCTTATAAAAAAATCGTACAAAAATTCAAATGTCATTATTATTGTCCAATTTTTGGTAGAGTAGAACACTGACTTATGGTCCATAACACAGTAAGGTTGCGGAGACGATGCGTTATTAGCGCTTAACAGAACAGTCAATAGCGTGTGTGGCCCCCATTAGCATCGATGACGGTCTGGCATCGGCGGTGCATTGAGCGGACCAACGTGTTGCTGGCTTGCCTGGAAATGTTGGTCAAGGCCTGCCGGACGGCCCGATCAAGATCAGCGACAGTTGTGGGCCTTGGGACCACCCTGTTGAGCTGTGTCTGGAGCAAGTCCCAAAATTGCTCAATAGGGTTCATGTCAGGAGATAACGCTGGCCAAGGCATCACCTGGATGCCTGAGCGGTGCAGGAGATCCTGAGTGGCCCTGGCGGTGTGGGGGCGCGCGTTGTCGTGCTGGAAAACCCAGTTTCCATGGGCTTGAAAAAAGGGCAGCACATGAGGGTGCAACACCTGATCCATATAGCGCTGCGCTGTTACGCCCTTTCCGGATCCAGGACCCAGGCCTTGGAAGATGACGGGACCTAGCACCTGGTTGTAGCCGATGGCGCCCCACACAGTTGTCAGCATAGCGGTAACCACTTTTTCTCCATACCCGAACACGCCCGTCGGCATGGTCAATGCATACACGGCTTTCATCGCTGAAAAGCACGTTCTGCCAGCGAACATTGATCCAATTGAGGTGGCCTTGCCCCCAATGCAGGCGTGCCTGTCTATGGCGCACGGTGAGGACGGGTCCCCTGGCTGGACGGCAGTTCCTCAGCCCCCTGAAGCGCAGTCGCCGGCTGGCCGTTTGCCTAGAAATGGGTGCCTGGTGTGTCCCTATAACAGTTCTGGCTGTTTCTGCAGCTGTTCTGAAGGGATGTGCAACATGGCTGCGGAAAATGTGCCGATCTTGCCTTGGCGTTGTCACTCGGGGTCTGCCGCTTCGCTCGGCATCAACAGTAGAGCCAGTTATCACAAACCGCTGCAGGAGACGATAAATGGTGATATGTGACATTGGAAAGTCGCAGCCACGGCTTCCGGCGTGTCCCCAGCCTCCAGACGTCCAATGGTTCTCTCGCGTTCAGCAGAAGTGAGTCTTGGCATGGTGATAGCGTCGAATGAGGGACTGATGAAACCTGTAACTTTGTGCCATTTTTATCCTCGAGTGACAGTGCACACCACTCACTGATCAGCTGTTGTGCTTTTCTTGCACGTGCAGCTGAACTGCACAAGAAAAATGTCTCAGCTAACTCGGGCTTTACGTGGATTGCAAGTGCCCTGATGCGGTAACATTCACAATACACCTTCCTCAGACATCGGTCTTGATATACTGGCTGCCAAAAATAACGCAACTTTTGTTAATCCAGAAACAAATTATTGGTAAAATAAATAATAGTTTTCGCGTTTCTTTTGGACGTCAGTATATATGAAATCGCAATGTCTGCCTTTTGACTCCCTAGAACATTAATGTATAGTTTAGGTTAACAGTATTCAAAATGAGGTCGTTAGGTCATACACTGACGTAGCTGCTATGATGTATGCCTGTTGAGCTTAATACTTTCTTTCAAATTTATTTTGCCATATTCTTTAAAGGACCCCAACAGGCTCTTTTTAAGGTCAGCTAAAGCAGTTGGGGTTGATTTAATGATATAGGTAAGCATCTAAAGATGCAAAAACCGAACAGTAAACCACAAGTTTTGTGTTGCATCAGTCTGATTTTACACAAAATGCATGCTCAAAAAGCGGCCAAATTCGTCTGCTACGCGAGACTTCAAAATCCCCGCGGTGGCAAGCCGTTGGCTGTGACGTCACAAGCAGGAATCGGAAGCGAAAGTAGCGACGCTCGGTCTGCGTCTTTGCTGCAGCCGTGGATGCGCGCGTACTCCCGACATCATTCCGAGAGAGTGTGCTGCTGCCGTATGTTCGGAGTTGCAAAAAAAGGACCCAGGTTTGAGTTTTCATTTGTTTCCATCCGACTCAAGGCTCAAGCAGAAATGGACTGTGAAAATGAATCGGCTGGACCCCCCCCCCCCCCAAAAAAAAAAAAAAAAAAAAAAAACCGACAACAACAACATCAACAACAACAACAACAACAACAACAACACCAACAACAACAACAACAACAACAACAACACTATTGTTGACAAACCAGCGAAACTACATCAACAATAACAACAACAACAACAACACCATTGTTGAGAAACCAGCGAAACTTTCTTTATTTGGTGTTTAACGTCGTTTTCAACCACGAAGGGTTATATCGCGACGGGGAAAGGGGGAAGATGGGATAGACCCACTTGTCAATTGTTTCTTGTTCACAAAAGCACTAATCAAAATATTGCTCCAGCTAGGGGCTTGCAACGTAGTACAATATATTACCTTACTGGGAGAATGCAAGTTTCCAGTACAAAGGACTTAACATCTCTTACATACTGCTTGACTAAAACCTTCCCCCTAACCCGCGGGGGGGGGGGGGGGGGGGACCAGCGAAACTACATCAACAATAACAACAACAACAACAACCCCAACAACAACAACCACAACAGCATTGTTGAGAAACCAGCGAAACTGTATCAACAGTCACAAAAACAACAAAAACCACAACACAGTACAACATTGGGCAACAACTACAACAACTACAACGACGACAACAACACTGACAACAACTCAAAAACCAAGAACAACTGCAATGTCAACAACACCACCAACAACAGCTTTACACTGATGAACAGTAGGTGGAACACGATTGATTTGACACGTAACAACCTTGATTTCATCTACGATGACAACAACAACATCAACTCAAATTCGAGAACATAATTATACGTCTTCAACAACATAACCAACAACAAATCCGATAGAACTTCAACTACAATCTCAACAGTGATCATGGGCTGCCTCTGGCAGACATTTGACTTTTCCCTCGTAAACTTTGTGCCTCAAACCTGACTAAGAGGATACAACTCTACATTAATCCCCGATTATTAACCCAGATAGATGGGACACTTCCGTCTCAACTCGGACGCCGCAGTAAGAACGATCTCCAGCAACAGACGCTGATACGGTACAGCTATACCTGCTCGCTCCTAAGCCACTCCCCCAGCCTGTATGTCTACACACTGACACCAATTAAACCTCCAACTGAGCTGTTAACCCGTGATTTGTAAAAATGTAAACATATTTTACAAATTACGTCAAACCTAAAACCGCGATTTGTAAAAATGTAAAAATAAAAAAAAATAACATTCATTTCTGTATTCAGCCTATTGTCCCATCGCTGGGAAATTCGGATCGCTTCCTCCCAGTGGAAAGCTAGCAGCTACTCCAAAGTCAAGGGATCCATTAGATTTGTTTTTCATTCTTTTTTTCATTTCTTAATTGTTCTATATCGCTGGCGAATTCGGATCGCTTCCTCCCAGTGAAAAGCTAGCAGCAACAGAGTCGCGCTTGTGGTCCAAGTTGTGGAATGTGTCCAAGTTGTGGAATGTGTCCAAGTTGTGGAATGTGTCCAAGATGTGGAATGTGTCAAAGTTGTGGAATGTGTCCAAGTTGTGGAATGTGTCCAAGTTGTGGTATGTGTCCAATATGTGGTAATGTTTCCAAGTTGTGGTATGTGTCCAAGTTGTGGTATGTGTCCAAGTTGTGGTATGTGTCCAAGTTGTGGTATGTGTCCAAGATGTGGTAATGTTTCCAAGATGTGGTAATGTGTCCAAGTGGTGGTATGTGTCCAAGTTGTGGTATGTGTCCAAGATGTGGTATGTGTCCAAGTTGGGGTATGTGTCCAAGTTGTGGTATGTGTCCAAGATGTGGAATGTGTCCAAGTTGGGGTATGTGTCCAAGTTGTGATATGTGTCCAAGATGTGGAATGTGTCCAAGATGTGGTATGTGTCCAAGTTGTGGTATGCGTCTAAGATGTGGTATGTGTCCAAGTTGTGGTATGTGTCCAAGTTGTGGTATGCGTCTAAGATGTGGTATGTGTCCAAGATGGGGTATGTGTCCAAGTGTTAGGAAACGCTACCGTTGCTGAGCTTTGGTTCAGTTTTGTGTGTTGCATGTAGTTGACTTATTTGTACTTTGTGGGAAAGTATCGATATTATATTTTGTAAACATAATATTTATGCGTGGACGAGAATGCAGGTGAACTTTCTAGTCCTGTCAAAACAAGTTGTTTACCATGCTGTTTTAGTCGTGAGTTCGTGGCGTTCGTTCGGATTAAGTGTGTCGGCGCTTTTGATGTACGTCAGAGAGAATGTCGCTAGTTTAGTCCATGCACGGCTCGTATAATGTAGTTGTATCGTGTTCGGTCTGGAATATTCTCGAGATTGAGTATTTACTATATATGCCAGCGCGATTTGAATGTTAAAAAAGCTTCTATTTGAGTTCTGCTACGATGTGCAGTTGTATGTATGGAATGCTAAATAAATCCTCGAACTCAATTTGACGAGTTGTTTTCTGTTGCTGCGAAGACGGGCGACGTAGAATAAAAGAACACAACTATACGACGTTTGAGAACTTGTGGCAATCTCAAGTGTCGTGTAACACCAAGACGTGGTAATGTGTCGAAGTTGTGGTATGTGTCCAAGTTGTGGAATGTGATGGGACAATAAAGAAAAAAACAATCTAATAGATTCATTGACTTTGGGGTAGCACGACTCTGTTGTTGCTAGCTTTGCACTGGGAGGAAGCGACACGAATGTCCCAGCGATGGGAAGATAAAGAAAAGAGAAAAAATTCCATAGATCCCTTGACTTTGGGGTAGCGCGACTCTGTTGTTGCTAGCTTTCCACTGGGAGGAAGTGACCCGAATTTCCCAGCGACGGGACAATCTAGTAATCAAAAATCAAAAATCAAAACATCAACAGTCGCGCTACCCCAAAAGTCAAGGGATTTTTTTTGTGCCTTGACTTTGGAGATGACAAGAAAATATCGGGAGCAATAACGTGATTTGTAAAAAAAAAATACAAATCACGGGGGGCGCAGACCCTTGATTTTAACCCCCAGGCTCAAAACTGTAAGGTTCAGCAGCTAACGTTTCTTCCATGAATACTGCTTTTGACGTCATCAGAATTTTTACACAGAATTCACCACTTCCCTACTCTCGCGGACGTTCGCGATACAGTGGCCGCCAGATCGGAACGCGAAAACGCTTCGCTTCAGCCACGAAATGTGTCGGATTATGGCCCAAAACGATTCCGAAATAAACTAAACCCTGTGAGGGAAGGTGAGAAAACAATTTCCTACGGCATGCATATGTCTGGTTAACCTAAGTCACTCCAAAACGCAAATGAACGCGTTTTTGACACCAAAAACAGCCTGTTATGGTCCTTTCAGTGAGTTTACAACTAGATTACTTCTGATTTTACCAAACACCATATAAATGGAAAATATATGTATTTTGTAAGTCAAACAGTTAGTTGGTTATTTAGCTTGAGTAAGTTATTAAATGTTTTAAGTTGAATAGTAAGTTCGTTTTCTGGTTGACTTCAAGCTTGCTTGCTTGCTTGGCTTGATGAGTGGTCGGTTGGTATGAATGAGGGGTAGGTGGTGGGTGGCTTGTATGTTGGCCACATTCACACAAAGCACATGTTTTGTTTTCTTTAGAAAAGGACGATGGTGTTCCGATTGCAGCCATTGGTGGTGGTGCTGCAGCCTTTCTTGTCATCATCATCATCATCATTGTTGTGGTGGTGGTCGTCAGACGCAGGATACGCCAGAAAAAGGCTCACGCTGACAATAACGGTAAGAGTGACTTCTTGTTTACTGCATATTCTTTAATCATAATCAAATGAGAACAAGCTCTGAAGGCAACGTACATCTGATAAACAGAGAAACGCGAGCGCTCCTCTAACAGACAACAGTTAGGGAGATTTGTGTGGAAAATGAAGGAGAGATTGTCAGCTGTTCGTTCATGCGTCTTATTTTCTCGGTTGCCAAGAGATTGGTTCTGCCGATTTGCTTGTATACAAGTGCGCAACTAGCGATTCATAATTATAGAATATGTTGTTGCTTTTTACTGTTCAGCATTCTTTGTGTTTGAAGATCGATTGTCTTGAGTGTGATTGGTTTAATAATAATAATATAATAATAAATGAGCATTTATATAGCGCAACATCATAACTTTACAATTATGCTCTTTGCGCTTGACACATTTAAAATTAAAACACAGTTATACAAGCATTTACATCTACATTCATAGTCAACAACGCTTAATTAAAAGCATACACCTTCAAACATACATTACAAAAGATTCTTCCACTAACTAAGTAATAAAAACATGAATAAAATAGGTGGTGAAAAATTACTAAAACAACAAATAACACTACATGTAGCCTACTGATGGACTGAGAAAACAAAATCAGGGGTTGTATTTCCTGTTTTCATTACTAATGTACGTTTCTGCTAACCCCTTAGTGGGATATTCAATTTTAGTTAGCAAAACCCCACAGACTATTTCACATTTGATTTTGGTATGTTCCCAGTATTAGAAGAGCACGTGAACCCGATGTACGGCAGTGGAGACGAACCAGACACAACGTCACCTTCCAGTTCTAAACCATCCGGCATCGCCCTGAGAATCCCTACCGACACCAGCAACAACGATAACAACGCCGCTACTCTTGAAGATGCTGACAACGCGTTTGACGCCGGCTACTCTTCGATGGCGTATGGGGAACAGCAAACCGCATCGCTCTCGTCTGCAGCAAGTCCTGGTGGAGAGTCTTCACAGAACACTGCCAGCCAGTCGGACTTCCCAACAAATACTACAACCCCGGTCGTCGTTACTGATGCCGACCTCTACACTTCAGTTGATGGCATGGAACAGGAGCAAAGTTCAGGACCCGTACAAGACCATGCTGGGGAATATTCAACAGAAGGAAGTCCCAAGAGTTCTTCAACAGCTGCGCCCAGCGGGGATGTGTACGCCGTGGTTCAGAAGTCAGGACCAGGGGTTCAGAGTGCCTCTGCCACCACCACTGTGTCACCTAGCAACCCTGGAGACAGCGCTGACGGTGCTGACGCCTTCGTTGACATGTCAAGATCAAGTGCTCCGGCTTCTTCTGCCAGCAAGGCTACGCCCGGTGGCCCTGTTTCCGACAACGCAGACAACACGTACGCTGTCGTGAACAAAAGCTCATCGCAGGGTAAAGGTACCGGTGCTTCCGATTCTCCCAACTCAAGTAACAGCACCCAGCAAGCTCCATCGGGGGATGTGTACGCTCAGGTTGATAAGAGTTCCAAACGGAACGGATCCACTCCTGAACATGACGAAGAAGGACAGAGTAATGTGTATGCTCAAGTGGACAAGACATCCAAGGGAAACAACTCAACTCCTGTGCAGCAAACCCAGGCACAAGATCAGAAACCTAAACCTGGAATCAAACCTAAGCCTGCTCTCAAACCCAAACCTTCTTCCAATGTCTAGCTTCTGCCAATGAAAAGTTTATGGACAAAATGGCATGCCTTCCACGATCTATTTTGATATTCATTTAAAATGTGAATAGCTACCGTCGTTATTCCTGTGCTGAAAAGCATAACCTGTAAGTTGTTTCGGGTTCAAAACAAATGGATAAAGCATTTGGTCATTTATGGAACTGAAACCTGCTGAGCGTGATTCTGAGGACAATCAAAAAACATGTCTTGACGTTATCCATGGCAACTAACTTGTCGAGTATCTGTAATTCATTTGATTGATATTATCAGAAAAGCAGTATAGCTTTGATTTTGGTGCTTTGATTGGTGACTGAACAAGATTCAGCAGTAGATCTGTGTTTGTCGATTGTGAAAACTCATGGTGGTTTGTTTCCGTTGTATTTATTCCCTGTTGACGTAATGTGCCCTGTTAAGATCGCGTTGAACAATGTCGATTTTTTGTTCTCTCTCTTGTATGTGTAAGGTTTGCCTGCTGGGCTATAATCTTTAGTGTCAAAAAAATCATGTTGCAAGTGTATAAATATGCGAGAACTACTCTATACTCTTGGTTTGTGTGTAAAATATATTTGTCCATTCACCATTAAATGTACTTGCTTGTTATGTTGAACAATGATTTACATAAATTCATGTAGAGTTTGCTAAAGTGTATATTGTACAAACAATGTCATACTCGCTGATCTCATAGGACAAAACGCGAAGATGAAGATAAAATAATTGTTCTTTTCTTCTGAGAACAGTTAGACTTGAGATTGACTCAAAGCATTCTTTTAAACACCGGCACGGTTGGCCTAGTGGTAAGGCGTCCGCCCCGTGATCGGGAGGTCGTGGGTTCGAACCCCGGCCGGGTCATACCTAAGACTTTAAAATTGGCAATCTAGTGGCTGCTCCGCCTGACGTCTGGCATTATGGGGTGAGTGCCAGGACTGGTTGGTCCGGTGTCAGAATAATGTGACTGGGTGAGACATGAAGCCTGTGCTGCGACTTCTGTCTTGTGTGTGGCGCACGTTATATGTCAAAGCAGCACCGCCCTGATATGGCCCATCGTGGTCGGCTGGGCGTTAAGCAAACAAACAAACAAAAATTGTTTCTTTTAAACGTAAAAATAATGTTACCCACACACTTATGAAGAGGGTCATGTCACATAAAAACCGAGAGAGAAAAATCCGGTGGAAATAACTGTTGTGTATATACTGTAAGCCTTCACACCTCCAAAATATTGCTGTGTATATTTTTGGTTTTCATCTCTGTTTGTTGGGAGAATTTCAATTATTTATTTTGCATTTATTGATTGTAGGATTATTGAGCATTTATTTATCTAATGTATAAACAGTTTTGCTCCACATATTGTTCACATTCAGAAATGGAAGTACGTGTGTGTGTGTGTGTGTGTGTGTGTGTGTGTTGAGTGTGTGTGTGTGTGTGTGTGTGCGTGTGTGTGTGTGTTTGTATGTGTGTGTGTGCGTATGTGTGTGTGAGTATGTGTATGTTTATGTGTGTGTGTGTGTGTGTGTTTGTATGTGTGTGTGTGTGCGTATGTGTTTGTGAGTATGTGTATGATTGTGTGTGTGTGTGTGTGTGTGTGTGTGTGTGTGTGTAGGTGTCTATACGGGAACCTAGGTGTTTGGGCAGGAACATATAGATGGTTTTTCCGGAACTTTGGAGGGAACCTTAGAACATGTTGCAGGATTTTCGGGAAGGTTCCAGGGAACTCTCCAACATTTTCTGAACCAAGACAGGTTCCCATAAAAGTACCAACAAATTTATGCAAATTTTATGAAATCGCAGTTATCTCCCTTTGACTAAGGTAAATATTTTCGCATTGGCACCAGTCTGTGCCCTTCAACTCGTCACTGTGTTGCCTTCTCTCTCTCTTGTTTGAGTTTGATTTTATTTTTATTTAACTTTTGATTTGAACTTAGTTTGTTTTTATTTGAATTTTTTAAATTTAAATTTTTTTATTTGATTTTATTTTGCCTTGTTTAATGTTTTTTGTTTGATTTTTTATTTGATAATTTTAATAGTGTTTTTGTTTGTTATTTTATTTGATTTGAATTTTGTTTGTTTGTTGACATTTTAGATTCTATTTTCATCTCCCTCGGGAGAAATTTCGGGCAGCCCTCTCAACGAAGGCAAACTCGCAACTTTGGAGTGCACCAGACCCAACCTAGTTAACATTATATTTTTTTTAGAATATTTTTGAGGGGGAGGGGGGGGGGGCAGACCGGAGAACCTGGAGTAAAGCCCCAAAATGTGGCCCGAGTTGAAAATGAAATAAAATTGTATTATTATCTCTCTATCTCTTAATGGAAACAAGAAGCGAAGTCTGTTAGCACATTGCGCTGGTTCGAATCTCGGATTGGGGAGGCAATATAATGTTGCTCCATAACTGAAAACTGGTTCGCTGTTGTCAGTATTTTTTTTAAAGGTTAACTGCTTTATTATTCCTCTTTCAGAGTTTTTTTATTACCCAAATACCTGCATGTATCTTTCTTTCTTTATTTATTTGGTGTTTAACGTCGTTTTCAACCTGCATGTATCACATTCATATTGTTGCATATTAAATTATTAAACCATGTTCTCAAACATGCATACATAAGGCGATGTTTTCGTATTTAGATAGACATAGAACAGAAGATGTAATTTGGAAAAATACTAAAATAAAGGAATGAGAACAAGCAGGGGCGGATCAGTTGCTTTGTAAGGGGGGGGGGGGGGGGTGCACTTTGAGTCGAAAGTGAATGTGATGGGCGCGAAGCGCCCGAATTTGCTAGGGGGATCCGGGGGCATGCCCCCCCGAAAAAAATGTTTGGCCCAAAGAAGCAAAATGGTGCCATCTGGTGCCATTTGAACTTAGAAATGGTCATAGAATCAGCTTTCCATTTTTTTTTACATTTTTATTTTCGGGGGGGGGGGGGGGGGCACGTGCCCCCTGTGCCCCCCTCCTCGTCCGCCCCTGACAAGCATGGGTGTAAAGGAGTAGGAATGAGAGACAAAGAGAGCAATTTGGTATAAGAACAATCTTGTTCCTATGCAACTAAAGAAGTTGTGGCAGTTTAAAAACGGTCATTATGGACTAAGCAGTACTTGAATAAATTCATTATAATTTCCAAGAGAGATAACTCATGATATAGTGTGTTTTACCTGCCCTTGTATAATTGTTAGTAGTTTGGGTGCGACCTGATAGGTATTTGTGTGTGAACACTTGCCCAGTGTCCTAAATATTGGTGTTTGTGTGTGACTTTGTAGTAGTTTGTGTCCGACCTTAGGTAGTTGTGTCTTAACTATTGGTGTTTGTGTGTGACTTTGTAGTAGTTTGGGTCCGACCCTAGGTAGTTGTGTCCTAACGATTGGTGTTGATAATAATAATAATGATAATAATAATAATAATAATAATAAATGAGCATTTATATAGCGCAACATCTGTCACGTTTCAATATATCACTTAAGGTGATTATGAACCGGTTAATTACTACTAATTAACTAACCACACCACGATCCACTCTCGCAGGCATACAATTAAATAGAGTCAACAAAAGTATAAGTTTCCGACGCCTGTTTATGTATAAACTCTCCACCTCCCTCGAGCCTTCACTCAAAATATGTTCCTTTTACGTTCTCAACACGTAAAAAAACCAGTGTTCACTGACAAAATGCCAGTAGTATATCGAAAATTATAGTAACACGCTGAACCCGTGTAAATATAGTTAAATGCGAATGTTCTGTTCGAAAAGCTCTAGTTCGTGCAGGTGTCACACACCCCACGTTGTCACTACTCCAATGAAATCACAGATACGAAAAGACAACGGTGGTCAACGGGGTGCGTACGACATGGTGCACTTAGCTTTATCTCTGCTGCTGCTGCTTAGCCGGTATGCTGGTTAGTCGGTTCGCTGGTTAGCCGGTTCGCTGGTTAGCCGGTTCGCTGGTTAGCCGGTCCGCTGGTTAGCCGGTCCGCTGGTTAGCCGGTCTCCTGGTTAGCCGGTCTCCTGGTTAGCGTAGCTTCAACAGGTCCCGCCAAAGTCAGCCGTGCAGATGTTACAGGAACGTAACGAAACGAAACGAAACGAAGGCTGCAAACAGAAAGCATCGGTGCACTAAACATGTCAGCTACCCCTCACCCACCACCTTTAAACATGTCATCTTTAAATATCTCATCGAGCACGTGGGCCTGCACAAAACGGACTTTTTACAACAACAAAACAGTCATTTTCCGTCCTTCTCTCCCTATCTGCAAA
>NC_090252.1:54305124-54322220 GCF_037325665.1 Littorina saxatilis
CCATGTCGCCAGACATGAACCCGATAGAACACCTCTGGGATGAATTGGACAGACGTGTGCGCAGGCGAGAAGAAGCGCCGGCAAATCACCGCGATCTATTGCAGGCACTTCAGGAGGAGTGGGACACCATCCCACAGCAAGATATCCGGCATCTGATCCAGTCCATGCCCAGAAGGTGCCGGGCAGTTGTTGCTGCTCAAGACAGTCACACCCCCTACTGACTTGACAGCCTCGGCACCCAATCGTATTGATTGACTGATTGATTTGAAGATGCAAATGAACTGTGTGTGCATTCAACTGTGTCCATACCAAATTTCAAACAAATAATCTAAATATTGGATTTTCTGTTAATTTTTTAGAAAAATAAAACAAATTTGGCAAGTAGCAACTATGCGTTTCTTTTTTTGAACAGTATATGTGCGCAGTCTTTGCTTTCGTTTACAATTATTCTCTGTAGATGTTCCAAGGACAGGTTGGAAGATTAGGCTAAGCCTAAAACCTTTATCCTTATGTAATAAAGTTCTGAGTTCTGAGTTCTGAGTTCTGAGTTCTCTCTCACTCTCTCTAAACTTCGGTCCATCCGTCCTTCTCTCTCTCTCTTTATCTCTCTATCTTATCTCTCTCTATCTCCCTTTCTCTCTCTCCCTCTCCCTTCGCTCTCTCTCTCTCTCTGTCTCTCTCTCCCTTTCTCTCTCTCTCACTCTCTCTCTCTCTCTCTCTCCCTTTCTCTATCTCTCTCTCTCTCTCTCTCTCTCTTTCTCTCTCTATCTCCCTTTCTCTCTCTCTCTCTTTCTCTCTCTATCTCCCTTTCTCTCTCTCTCTCACTCTCTCTCTCTCTCTCTTTCTCTCTCTCTCTCTCCCTTTCTCTCTCTCTCACTCTCTCTCTCCCTTTCTCTATCTCTCTCTCTCTCTCTCTCTCTCTCTCTCTCTCTCTCTCTCTCTCTCTCTCTCTCTCTAGGTCGCTGGCAGTTGGTGTTCCAAACCTCTCTCTCTCTCTCACTCTCTCTAAACTTCGGTTCATCCGTCCTTCTCTCTCTCTCTCTCTCTCTCTCTCTCCCTTTCTCTCTCTCTCTCTCTTTCTAACTCTCTCTCTCTCTCTCTCTCTCTCTATCTCTCTCTCTCTCTCTCTCTCTCTCTCTCTCTCTCTCTCTCTCTCTCTCTCTCTAGGTCGCTGGCAGTTGGTGATCCAAACATCTCTCTCTCTCTCTTTCTCTCTCTCTCTCTCTCTCTCTCTCTCTCTCTCTCTCTCTCTCTCTCTCTCTCTCTCTCTCTCTCTCTCTCTCTCTCTGTCTCTCAACTTCAGTTACAAAATCAAATGAACCTTTAATTAGTAGTCGATAGTTTAGTACTATTTGTCACTTTTTTTAGAGGTGGTTTGACTGAGTTGCCGACTTCTCCGCTTTAATTCCTTTTCAGTTTTATCTGTACACTCTTCGTTTTCACGCGATATGTGTAACACTTTTCCCGACCTCGCACATGATGAACAGCATTCATTGGAGCGATATGTTTTCACCGGGTTTTCATAAAATTGTTTTTCATGCCACGCTATTATCGATTACCTCAAAATAAACAAGTCGCGTAAGGCGAAAATACAACATTTAGTCAAGTAGCTGTCGAACTCACAGAATGAAACTGAACGCAATGCAACGCAGCAAGACCGTATACTCGTAGCATCGTCAGTCCACCGCTCACGGCAAAGGCAGTGACATTGACAAGAAGAGCGGGGTAGTAGTTGCGCTTAGAAGGATAGCACGCTTTTATGTACCTCTCTTCGTTTTAACTTTCTGAGCGTGTTTTTAATCCAAACATATCATATCTATATGTTTTTGGAATCAGGAACCGACAAGGAATAAGATGAACGTGTTTTTAAATTGATTTTGAAAATTTAATTTTGATAATAGTTTTTATGTATTTAATTTTCAGAGCTTGTTTTTAATAAAAGTTTGAGTCAACTTTTGTCCACAGAATGTTTTTAATTTTTCAAAACAATCATCCGTATCAAGGGAATCATTGTGATTGAGACAAGATTTTAGGTTGTCTGCTAGCGAAATGAAGTGTTTGTTAAAATCATTTGGAGATATTTGTGAATGAGTATTGGTTGATCCCTTCCTAGATTTATCAAGAATTTCATTCACTGCTCGCCAGATTGTAGCTGTATCCCTTTTTTCAGAAATCAGTTTATTAAAATATTCTGCCTTTGCTTGTCTCACTGTGTCTAAAACTTTATTTTTTTGCAGTTTATACTCTGTTTTCATGTTGCGCTCTTTAAAATAATCACGCATCGCCATAGCCTCGATAATGTCTGAGGTTAACCAAGGGGGGAGCTGGGGATGTTTCACTCTATGCTGACGTAGTGGTGCGTGTTTATCAATTATTGAACACAAAATATGGTGAAAAAAATTGCAAGCGCCCTCTGCGTCACTACAATTGAATACGCTATAAAATGGGGCTTGGTTAAAGGCACAGTGCAGCTCACAGCCTTCGTTTTGCGTTTTCGTTGCAGCTGAGTGCATTTACAGTTCAAAAATCCACCTATGGTAGTAAAACAAACCCAAAACTACCCAACGACGACATCTGTGAAGCTCGACAGTTTCTTGTTCACGCGAGTGCATAAATTAACCTAGTTATTACGTGGTGTACGCACAGATTCGTGACGTAAGCGTCGTCTGCTTTGATCATTGATGCCAAGATACACGATCAGATTCGCCAGTACGTTTGAGACGGACCGCCCGAAACTGACCACAAACCGACCGTGTAGCATGCGAACCGTACGTCTCACAAGCTTGATAGCACCCGTCTCGGCCCATCCGTTTGAAATACAGCAGGATCTATTCCGAACGGATCGCAAGGAACTTCCAGTTCCAGCCCCTGAGCGCACTTCAGTCGACACCCACTTTACAAATCATCAAATGGCGGTCAGTTCAGCATCAAAACTTGCCGATTCGGAACCGAAATATTTCATCAACCTGAATCTTGGCGAGGAGTTGGAATCTATGGAACCATGGAAGTAAAAACTACACAAACCAGCAACATCGGGACCTGTTCCTACTGTCCATGCAGCAGACGTGGGGTGAAATGAAAGGTAAGCGTCTGGATCTAGATTTGTTTGCATTCATGTATTGTAAGGTCTGTATCAAAGATGGTTTGTCTGTCTCTGTCTCTGCTTTCCTTGCTGTACGCTTTTGTCTTGAAGGCAAGTATGTAGATCTACATTTCTCTCCTGTTCCTGTCTCAAATCTGCCTTAGCCGAACTCAAGTTCTACGTTCAAAACATGTACAGTATCTACCTCTTGGCACATTGCCTCTTTTAGTTTTACAGTGTAAAATTATCTGACAACTTCTATCATACTGTAATCAATGTGTCATCTGTTTGGGAAAATGCTGTCAGTTTCAGAGTCTAGTGATGTGTTGATTTATACCCTACCGTAATGTATTGCGTAGTTGAAATGATAGAGAAAAACAAAACGCAGCAGCAACGATCATTTTTCATGACTGTTAGCATTCAGTCATCTTTATGCTCTTGGTTTAAATCAAATTTAGCTTAGTCACGAACACAAGGCAAATAGTGGCTGACTCAGTCACTGGGGTATTCGCATAAGAAGGCTCTCTTGCCTTGAAATTACCAAACAATAACACACACACGCACTCATTGCCAACCAAAAAAACCGCACACGCACACACACTGTGACCCCGCACATGCATACTGTGAGACACACACACGCACATACCGTCACACACACACACACACACAGCCATACGCATGCACAGAGAAAGAGGGAGAGAGATGACAAATGAAATACTAATTTTGCTTTGCTGCTTTTATTTCCTCCAGTTAATGCCATCAAGACAAACAACAATCCTTCGTAATAAGGGACTTGACAGGGACAGATGACATCTACACTCCAAAGTGAAAGTACAAGTTTTTAGTTTGCAAGAGCATTTAATTCTGCCTGTCAGTGTCATCAAGAAACAACCTTCAGCCACAAATCGGGTAAGCTTGACACCAGCCTGTATGCTGTAGCTTCAAAAACCTGTTCAATTTACAGATCTAACAATAAAAATAGATCGGTGGGAGTGGAGATTGATGTATGCTTTGGCCTTGGGTGTGTGTGTTGGGGGGGGGGGGGAGGTATGATACATATACCAGACATTTAAAATCAAGTGAGCTTACTGTACACCATGTAAACAAGGTATGTGTAAAACCTTTTCAGTCCATCATCATTCCGTCTGGAGCTGTGGTTTGAACCATGTGTTCCGTTTGTACCATTGTGACCAGGTGGGCATCGCCACCCATTAGGCATAATGCAATCACACTCACTCACTTGGTTGTGGGGAAAAAACTCATTACCAACAACCACATGCACAGTTGCATTGTGCAAGTCTGGAAGATATCTGGCAGGGGGAATGTTCAGTGTATTTTGATTTATTAGGTGTGAATGTTGAACGTTTGTATCACTGTTCCCACATCCATGTCAAACATCACACAAAGATAATGAGCGTCAATGATGGCAAGAAAAATAGCGGAATAAAAAAGCAAATAGACATATTACATAATTAATAAGAAAAGAGATGTATAGTATTCTTTTTATATAAATTTGAAATGGGCTGTGTGACTGTTTACTGTGCTTTCTTTTTTTTTCTTTATTCTATTTTTTTTAAAGATACATTCAACACAGTCTTTTGTGTTTGATGTTATTGTAATACTATATATATGAAAGTAAAAGAAGTAAAAACATGTTAAAAAAACAAAACAAACACAAATTTGATCAACTGTTCTTGAAGCTCAAAGTGTCACGGGTCGTCTCGTCTATGACACACACGCAGTTAGGAAACAGCCACAAGTCTTCTGTAATGACTTCCACTTCGGCCTGTGTGTGTGAAGCACCTGCAAAACACACACACACACACACACACACACACACACACACACACAGACAAGTTTATTTGCATGTTTACATTGTTTTTGAAATCGTTTAAACATTTTCCTCTATGTATGTTTCAGGATGACACATTTGACAACAAAGAAGATAAGTTCTCAAAGTTGATCTGGATTACCTGCACAACGACCATGAAAACAAAAAAGGGGGGCGGGGGGGGGGGGGGGGGGCACGGAGCCTCTGGGCCCTTCCCAACACGACCCTGAACAACCTTAACCAAGAACCAGTTTTGGATGACGACCCTATACATGTACTAGGCAGATCACCCGAATTTGGGCCATCGGCTGCTGATGTCAACACATCTTCACAGAAGGTTCAAGACCCAAAACGTGTGTGGCAACAAAGGACACAAATACAAAGAAAAGGTTGGAAAACCAAGAGGCTGTGTGCTGAGGAATATTAGCTCTGTGCTGCAAAAGAGATTAAAGGCACATTCCTTCTCGTGAAAACAGTTCTATCCTTGGCACAAAGCTTTAATTGACGGTGGGGTTTTGCTGACTCGTCGAAGACGACCCATTTGGAACTTCGTAAGGAATTTCACGCTGTTTATCCTTATCCTTGATGGCGTGGGTCGTGTACGATGCATACTCCGCAAAGAGGCGGCAAAACGTTTATCCCCATTCGGATTGCGTGGATCATGTACGACCCAAGCTTTTTACGTTGACTCCTTATTTGGAAGGTATGGGTCATACACGACCCACATCATCCGGACTGTGTAGTCCAACACATGATCTGGTGAAGGCTAGGAGAGTATGCCTTCAGCCCAGACGGACATAAGTACAACAACAGAACCCATCACAACATGGGCCATGAATCCAGTAAATGAACTCAAATTAGTGCACCCCCCCCCCCCCCCTTTCAAATAGAACAATCAAATCTGCATCTAAATCAGTCATTGTCAGTGTTGTTCACATATCTTGTCTAACATGGACGCTATGGCATGCTTAAGCGGTGTAGGTGTCTATCCTCTCGGCAGGCATAAAAGGCAGTTTTTGGAGCCGTTTAAGCGGGTAATGAGACCAACAAAATGATACATCTGAGTAACTCACAAACCCATTCAGCATGGGTGGGAGCCCAACATATTGCCAGGACTAAACATTTTGGAAGGCCGGGGTCTAGGGTGGCAGTGCCCCCCAGCCGAAAATGAATTTTAGCATTATACTTTATAGGGAGGGTTTAGGTGGCCTCTCCTGACTAAATCTTATAACAAACAAGTTTTTTTTAGAGATGCATAATATATTATATATTTGTAACTGACCAGCTGAAAATGAATTTTAGTAATTCAAGAGGGGCTATTAGTATTCTATTAGAGCCTCTCCCAGGTTTAAAACTGAAAACAGCTACCACAAAAATTAAAATGGGGGGGGGGGGATGTGTAAGAATGCACAAAATCAAAAACCTCTATACTTGAATTTGGTGTTTGGTTGCACCACTCTTGCTAGGGGGTCTACAAAAACAAGTTGTATACACATTTCAAGAAGGGTTTTAGAAGCATCTCCTCGCCTAAAGTTAAACAAAAACTTAAAATTGGAGATGCACAACATTTAAAAAAATCTTGTAAACTTAAAGGTATTTGGAAGTATCCAGCTGAAAATGAATTTTAGCAATGCAATAGGTGTTATTTGAGCCTCTTCTGACTCTGAAAACAGCACACAATTTTGTTTGTTTAAAAAATATTATTGGGGGGGGGGAGGGGGTAAATGAATGCATAAAATCAAAAACCTCTATACTTGAATGTGTTTAGTTGTATCACTCTTGCTAGGGGGTCTACAAAAACAAATTATACACATTTGAAGAAGAGTTTTAGAAGCATCTCCTTAAAGTTAAACAAAAACTTTAAATTGGAGCTGCAAAAAATTATTTAATTTTAAGTCTGTTTCACTTGCTAACTTTCTAAAGGGCTCAATGCATCAGAAGCTAAATACCGCTGGTTCATAGATCAGGAATGCAAGTTTTCTGTTCCACAGCACTGAAGGTTTGTGAATCCCTGCAATAGGAGAATATAAAGATGTGGGTGAGCCGAGTTTACAAATAGCAACTATGATGCCACATTCCCCTGGATGACATGACATGACATTGCTGCCCCCTGTTAGTCACTCTGACATGGTGAAAGGTGGCTGACCTGGCACAACTACATCTCACATGAACCCAGTGTAAACAACAGCTGCCAGGGATTAACACAAAAAAAGGTATAAAAAAAAAGTTGCCAAATTCTTCCTGGGAATCCGTCTCCGAGGGAAGAAATCCCACCCCTGGCATTGCCTTCAAACTTTCGGATGTTTGTGCTAACACATGTCGTAAAGTGCATACTGAGTTTCAAGTTGTTTGAGACATTTAATAGGTCTGCTGTTATTTGTTATGTCAGAAACAAATTAAATTGACGGTAGGTTTTTGCTGACTCATCAAAAAAAATGATTTGTTGAAATCTTCAAAAACAATGACAGATGCGCCACATACTCACATTTCATGTACATATTTTATCAGACATGGGTGGTATGAGGATTTCAACGCGAAAGTACTTTTTAAAAAGTTGACTCATTCCGAGCGCTGAGCGCAAATGTTGGCCTACGCCTAGCAAAGCTCACTGCCGACACACTTAACACTTTCGCGACGGGACACTGATAAATCAGTACCAGCGCTGACACGCCCATGGACGGGAAGCGCATTTTTCAGTACCAGCCATAGAGGGTACACGACTCGTGATTGCTTCCCGGTTTTTGAAGCTTGCAAATAAATTGAGTTGTTTCCCTTGATACACTTGGCGTCCCCTTCTGCCATTTGCAAATCCGCCTGATTTGTGTGCGTTTTTGAGGAAAAAAAATGAATCAAAGGCGAGCCTTGTCTCGGGAGGAGATTCTTCGGATGTTGGACCTAGAGGATCCCGTAGAGCATGATTCGGACGTATCGTTTTCGCCTCACGAAAGCGATACAAGCAGTGAAAGTGAGGAAGAAACAGTCCCGTTGTTGCTAGTACGAGTCGGCAAACTACACGTGGTTGGCGGTGATACTGCTAGACGAACATGTATCTCGGAATCGTGCAGGAGCTATGGGGGCGTGGCAGCACTGATAACAATGGATGGCTGGAGCCTTCAAATTCTTTTGGAATTGTTCATAGGTGTACAGTTGGTACTTTGTTGTGAAAATGTGACTTATATTCAATATGGATTACCTAGACATCATTTGGTGAGTGTTAGATCTACAGTTTTGTTTCATTTGAGTCAGGATGCTGTGAGTGAATGCGTGATTTGCTTGTTTTTTTCTTTGTACTGTCTCCTTATTTCTGTGTACAATGTTAACAATATTTCAGCTAATTCATAGGTTTTACACCTTGTTTGGTTATAACATTATTTATAATACTTTCTGTTAAAAAAAAACTTTTAAAAAAAGCAGTAGAAAATAAAACACACACAAAAAAACGTTAAAAAACACAAATTATCCCCCTTTCACCCCCCTTTGCTAAAACAAATCGCGTGACAAACTTATAAATAGCACGACTGAACTGGGCATCCATTTTTGAATTAGTACACAAAATTTGGTGGTGATTGGACTTAATTCAAGCTTGCTAGACAGATTTCTTTACAGTTACTGATTTTTGGGAAGTTTCTTGGTGGCAAGCTTGGGCAGGCAGGACGTAAACGCCGTGGCAGTGCTAGTCACAATAGTGTTAACTGATCAATGGCTCTTGAAAAAGCATTTTTCAAGAATTTGTGTGTGCGTTTAAACAAGTGCGCTGTAAACAGCCAATGTTAAAACTGTTTTCAATTTAAAGGTAAATTGAAGGTTTCATTTTTCTAAATGCATGCTAATTTTAATTTGTTTCTGTTCAATCGGACAGGGTACCTCTTTATTATCAAAATTCTTTCTGGTATGTCGCATAACATCAATCAATCAATCAATGAGGCTTATATCGCGCATATTCCGTGGGTACAGTTCTAGGCGCTCTGCAGTGATGCCGTGTGAGATGAAATTTTATACGGCCAGTAGATTGCAGCCATGTCGGCGCATATTTACCTTTCACGGCCTTATTCCAAGTCACACGGGTATGGTAGACAATTATTAACTGTGCCTAAGCAATTTTGCCAGGAAAGACCCTTTTGTCAATCGTGGGATCTTTAACGTGCACACCCAATGTAGTATACACGGGGGGTGGTAGGGACACCGAAGAGAGTCTGCACACAAAGTTGACTCTGTGAAATAAATTTCCGCCGAACCTGGGATCGAACTCGCGCTGACAGCGGCCAACTGAATACAAATCCAGCACGCTACCAACTGAGCTATATCCCCGCCCCTAACAGCAGAACTAATATCTCTAATGACTTGGTATTTCGTGTGTAGTTTACGACATGTGTTTGCACAAATCCCCGTATTCGTAAGTTTGAAGGCAATGCTTTGCGAGTTACTCAAATGTACCATTTTTTTGTCTCATTACCCGCTAAAACGGCTTCAAAAACTGCCTTTTATGCCTGCCGAGAGGATTCTTCTTCTTTTCTTGTCGTTCGCTGTTAGATCGTCAGTCCGGACTGCAGGGCGAAACGTGCTGTCCTCTCCAAGTCCTCTCTGGGGCCGTATAGCTTCTTTTGTAGCGCTGTCTCCTCTGGCCAGGTGGTGTCCCTCAGAGCACTGTGGTATTGACAAGCCTGCAGGATGTGCTCTGCTGTCTGATTCTTGCCACACGGACATAGGGGGGAGGGAACTAGCTTCAGCTTTGTGGCCATATGATGGTTTAGTCTGTTATGTCCAGTGCGGAGTCTGAGTAGGACGACTTGTTCTTCACGTTGGAGCAGGTGGTAGTCATCTTTCTCCGCTCTGGTTTTCCTCTTGTTTTCCTCTGCCTTTTATGCCTGCCGAGAGGATTGACGCCTACACCGCTCAGCATGCCATAGCGTCCTTGTTAGACAAGATATGTGAACAACACTGACTGATTTGGATGCAGATTTGATTGTACTGTCTAAGGACATGCTAAACATGTTTCGATTTAGTTCTGATTTTTTTAGATTTTTTGATCGCAGGAACCTTGATTTTGCGAATTTGATTTTGGGATGTGTCTGCGTTGTAGGTTCCACTGTATTGACACTACCTCATGTAAACTCAATGTATGGGAATTAATGAACTTTTCAGTGATATATTTGGTTTTACAATCAACAGCCTCATCAGAAAGATCTGACCTCAAACGCATCTGTGTAGTTTTTCTTATGACGAGTAGTGTATACTATACTCAAAAACAGAAAAGTAGAAATGTGGGGTTCTTATCTGATATGAAATAAGAAAGCATGTATTGCACAGGTTGACACCGCAAAATGCAACCCACAAAAATGCTAATTACTGATACAGCCTTCCGCCGAATTACTTCATATTTGGTTTACATCAATTTCAGCTTATGCAAGGCCTGTCCACAAAGTGGCAAATCTGTAGGTGTGATTTTTTTGCAACAGATATTTTATATTTTATATTTCTTTCTTTATTCTTATCATAATTGCATATTGCATTCAATTAAGTCAAGTGCATTCTTTAGTTTCAGTCACACTGAGACAGCAATTTTGTCATAACATCTTTTGACCATGGGATAAAGTTCTACACGAGTGAATTCTGAGAACTTTAAAAAGGCAAAATCTTTAAACCAAGTACCTTTCAGGCTCTGCGGCTGATATGTCTCATACTTCAGGAGTAGATGGATGCACCTTTAGTCCATAAGCAAATGCACCAGGTGTTGATGTTGTCATACCAGAAGTCCCAGGTATATAGGCTGACCACCATGGCTAAAAATTATTCAGGTCAATCATTTTTAGATCGTTAAGTACACTGAACCTAAAATAACACTAACAGACAGTACATGTACATAATAGATCCAAGGTACATGTATATACAAATTAGGAAAGAAGTCGTACAATGTCATTGAGAATATCACCGAGTCTGATAATGAAATTAATTCAGCATTAATTTGCTCCACCTGTACTAACTTATCATAGTTATGAAACAAGTATACAGGCAACAAGTATTGTTGTGTTTAAGGCAAGATTATATTCATAAAGTAACAAACAGCATACATATTGTATCGAGAAAACAAAGAAACTTCACAATCAACGTTTTCCCCATAAACCTGTTTTGGAATCGATCAATCTTCAATTGCACAATAAGATGGATTGCAACTGTCTTTTTTTCATCGTTTACAGATCATATAAACTATCAACTGACTGACCTATTACTTTGTTTGGCTTTTTCATAAATAATAAATAAATTGCATGCATTCCTGATTTTGTGTGTGGATGTGAGACCGTGCATGGGGATTTTTATTCTGTGTGTACTATTAACTGCTGGATATAAACATACAACTACCTGCTTATAGAAGTTAGATCAAGAGAAGAAGCACCACCTGCCTGTGTTCTGCTTGGCACAGTTGCAGTATGAACGTAGCCTCAATGCTGATTCACAAAATGTAAAACATAAATAAAATGAGCAATTAAAAAAAATGTACAATACTTTCAAAAACACAATGCATATATTATTATTATGTCCAATAAAATAATCATTTAAAAACCTCATGAAAACACAACCAACACCCACAGGGCCTAACAGACAGAGCCACAAACACCAAGGGCACACACACACACACACATGTACAGTGTACACATGCACACACAGGTACACACGCATGTATGTATGGGTGCATGGTCCGAGGGGCATTAAGCCTGACCAATACAAAAAAATGGACAAACTTTGGCAGATTTAGGCGAATACTCTTTGGACATTTGGCCGATAGGGACATGAAAGTTTCGAATAAAGTAAAAATAAATAAAGTGCCGACCCAAACGACATCCCTTCTGTGATAATACTGTTATAGACTGTGTATTTTAACACCATAATATTCCAAAGGGAGTAGAAAAAAAAGTACAGTGATACCTGCGGTGAAAGGACAAAAATGTACCTGCAATGCAGGGGGCCTGTCATAACAGGTATAATCTGGTAGAGATAATAGAAAAAGGACAATATTAGGTGTCCTTTGAAGGGAGGTGTCCTCTCAT
Source organism: Littorina saxatilis (assembly GCF_037325665.1). Taxonomy (NCBI): domain Eukaryota; kingdom Metazoa; phylum Mollusca; class Gastropoda; order Littorinimorpha; family Littorinidae; genus Littorina; species Littorina saxatilis. Next base: position 54,317,081 of record NC_090252.1, read on the forward strand.
CGCAGGGGCCAACCATCACAGGTAACACCAGAATAACAAATCTCTTACAGAATCGCTGTCAATGTGATGTTGGGATCATAATCAGGATCATCTAGTCCTCCTGATCCTCTCCAGACTCAACTGTAACTTCAATTGTGAGGCTAACCAAAGAAAAACAATATCAGTTAAAATGACACAAGCTATTAGGGCTCTAAAAACAATATCAGTTAAAATGACACAAGCTATTAGGGCTCTAAAAACAATATCAGTTAAAATGACACAAGCTATTAGGGCTCTAAAAACAATATCAGTTAAAATGACACAAGCTATTAGGGCTCTAAAAACAATATCAGTTAAAATGACACAAGCTATTAGGGCTCTAAAAACAATATCAGTTAAAATGACACAAGCTATTAGGGCTCTAAAAACAATATCAGTTAAAATGACACAAGCTATTAGGGCTCTAAAAACAATATCAGTTAAAATGACACAAGCTATTAGGGCTCTAAAAACAATATCAGTTAAAATGACACAAGCTATTAGGGCTCTAAAAACAATATCAGTTAAAATGACACAAGCTATTAGGGCTCTAAAAACAATATCAGTTAAAATGACACAAGCTATTAGGGCTCTAAAAACAATATCAGTTAAAATGACACAAGCTATTAGGGCTCTAAAAACAAAAAAATAAGGTGCGTGAAGCAATATAAAACATTTAGTCAGTCGTTACCAAACTAAAAGATCAACATGACAAACCATGAGTCATTGCTGAGACTACATTTAAATAGTCTCGGGTAACCATCCCCAAAGACTGAGATGGGTCAAGCCTGCAGTCTCCGCAAAGCATGCGACCATGGCACCTGTACACCTCACTTTCGCTCGCAGTTCAATATGTGAAAAAACAGCTCCTGTCAATCTGGTACAGCACAGCAAACCATGTGGTATTCTCTATGTGTTTTAAAACTAACATGCACTCACTTGCTTTAGGTAGTACAAATTGTGTAAAGCCATGGGAAACATATGTTATCAACTCTTAGTCTTAGATCCACTACACTTTTCAATTAGTACTACCATTAGTGTAGCTGTCTTGAGCTGCTACCCATAACAATGAAATGCTGAAAGCTAATGATTGAGGGAAAACTAAGATAATTAAGTAAGATTAATGAATGGGTACATGTGTCACAAAGAGCCCCTATACCAGTTTCTGAACATTCCAATAATGACCTGAAAAATAATTACACAATGCACAATTTATTGCTTATTGGAATCTACAGAATTAACCAGTTCCTGACAGAAAACAGAAAAACTTATTTGAAGAATTTATCATTCACTCAATGAGAATGAGATAGTTTTGGCCAAGCAGGATCGACACACAGAGTTCAAGAAAATAGAAAAGGAATGTATTTGTTCTGATCAATCATAAATGAAACAAATCCCAATACCCATTTGTAACCATAAAAGGATTTTATCATACACAGAAATTTGCAGTATTCACATTAATCAACTTTATTTTATAAATATTGTTTTAATACGTATACAACAAACAGCATGTGTTTTGAACACACCCACACAATATTTATCAAAGAAAAACAACTCACTCTAGTGGGTCAATGAAAGACTGAGATAGCTCTTTCTGCTTCACAGTCCTACCAGCTCTTGATCCATGAAACTTCTTGTCGCTGAAAGCAGCATATAATGTTAACTAATCAACAGTTCTCTCCTGCAAATTCAACTACAATACCACTATACTTTAACTCTAGTCTAAGTGAAACCATTTCTCAGAATATTTGTTATTTCACGCAGCTTTCTTCATTATTTTCTGATGATCTAGACACAGATAGTGACACATATTTTCAAACATGAAAAAATACAAAATATGAATTATGTAACAAGCAAGCTCACCCTCTTCTCAGAACATCCTGGTCACCATCATCATTTCAATGCTTGTTAATCTACAACTGCCACAACGTCCTACCAAAAAAAGACATGATGTATACGTGATATACGTTAGGCGTGAGGCATGATATTCTATGGCCCAGCAGCCTGAGCTTAATTGTTATCGTTTACAAATCATAATATTATTTAGTATCAACTAACTGTTTGGCTTTTACACCAATAACAAACACACTTCCATCTTCATATATATATCTCTATAAATATAATTATGACTTTTTTTGTACTATTTATTTTATTGATAATTTAAAACATACAACTACCTGCTGAGATCAAAAGAAGTACCGCCTGCCTGTGTTCTGCTTGGCATTGTTGCTGTAGCCTCAATGCTGATTCACAAAATAAGAAAAATTAAGTAAATGTCCTATAAATAAATAATGTTCAAGACTCATGAAAAACACAAGCCACAACCACAGGGATACACAGACATGGCCACATACACACACACACACACACATTCACACAGGGACACACACACACACACACACAAGGGCACATAGAACACAGGGGCACACACACACACACACGAGGGCACATAGAACACAGGGGCGCACACACGCACACACACACACACACACACACACACACACACACACACACACACACACGAGGGCACATAGAACACAGGGGCACACACACACACACACACAGTGTAGAGCAGAAATCGCACAATGCGCCGATAGATCTATGTTTTGTAATATTTCATTTGCATAGTTCTATAAATAGTATCATAACAGACGCAAATGGCCGCAGAAAGAAACGGTTCGCTTATCCGAAATAAATCGTCAAACATCTCGTGCATACATTTTCCTTTTTACAGGTTATAAATTGGGAATCCCAACACCACAAGCAATGATGACTAAACGACACTAAACAAGACAGCAGCTTACGCAAGTTCCCAGTAATCAAAGCAAACGCCGAACGCAAAGTATCGACAGTTTGTCAGGGCAACGTACGGGCACTTTTACTGACTCACGGTGATACATTTCTGCTCCACAACAAATCCCTCCCACCCTAATTCAGTAATTCTTTGGTCAATTTACTTTTCACAAACAAGTCCAATATACACTTCCATCACATAACATAAATAGCATCCTAAACATCTCATGAAATGCATGAAAAAATACCCACTTGTTCAGTGTGACGAGCAAACTGCGGATTGGTGATGAATCCAAATTAATTCTTCACTTCGTTCCAACGCGCAAGCTCCTCACCGATATACACGCGCGATCGACGTGTCATAGTTACGTGCACGAGTGCGTTTTCGTTTCTTCTTGGTTGAATCCGGTACAGTCGGCCGGGGACCCTTGCGTTTTGTTCTTTTCTTATCACCCTGGTTCGATACGACTGAATGAGCCTCCATTTTTTCCTACAAGCTCATCAATTATGTGTGACCTAGTTTGCTTGTGACGTGTCATTCTATGTGCATGTGGTGATCATCAAGATGATGCAGATCTAAAAATAATTAAGAAATAGGCCAAGGACCGGCGGGTCCGAGTTAAAAATTAATTCGTAAAAAAATTGAAGTTCTTGACTCCTTGGATGGAAGTCAATGAAACTTGGTATTTATTCAAAGGAATAGATGCCTGAGGTATGACTAAAACCCCCAGGGGCTCCGTGCACCTGGATTTGACAAGTCCAGTATCTTTAAGGTCAAAGAAAAAGGCAGATTCATCAAAATACTTGAAATTTCTGTATTCGATTGTTGTGTGGCCTTTATGACGTGATTTTGGCAATCTAAGAGAAATCGAGCAAAAAACAGAATGATGGTCACTAAAACTGGAATGCACTACTTGCGCATTTGCAACGATATTCTTACTATCAGTGTAAATATGATCAATCAGGGTTGATGAAGTATTTGTTTCTCTTGTAGGGGTTTTAACCAGCTGATGAAGACCAAACGTTAACAGAGCAGTGGTTGAGCACCACGTTGTTTGAGGCCTGAGTAGGTTAATGTTAAAATCGCCAAGCAATACAACATTCTCGTCACGAGCCTTCACTCTGTCCATCATAGAAACAAAATCATCAATCCACCTTGACGTTTCAGCAGGGTTACGATACACATAGCCAATAAGCAAGGGAGAGGATTTGTCATGTTTTAGTTCCAACCACATACATTCAACATTTTCATCTTCAAGATCAGTTCTACGTTTGACAATCCCAGCAATGGACTGATGAACATAAACAGCGATGCCTGTTTGGCCTACTCGTGCATTGTCCCGTCGTAAAACCGAATAATTCGGAATAATAACAAAGCTGTCTGAGATACGCGAATCTAGACGCGTTTCACTTACACCGAAGAGCTGTACCAGCTCTGGTTGCTGGTTTAGCAATACACAGACATCGTGTACTTTGTTGACTAAATGATAAATATTTACATGCCCTATACGGAGAACAGTGTTTGATGTTGTTGACATTAGGACGAAGTGCAATATTGTAACAAACAGCAGTAGATAATAAAGCAAGGAAAATCCGGAAATATGAGTATCCGGAGCAGTCAAAACAACAGTTCTAGTATATCATAAACGCACAAGGATTTCTCCAAGTAAATGTCAAGATTCCCACAACACGAATTATAGTTGCTATTTAGAACAGGATGATACAGGATGAGATAGCAGCACACAAAGGTATGCAATCAAAAATAAAGAAACAAATTGTTGCTTAAAAATGAAGGGTGACCGAACAAAAGGTAAAGCAAATCCCACAACAAACAATGGGATACTAGATAATATAAGCTTAAATGCAAGATGAACAAAACGTTCACAGAAATTAAGGAGACCAGCCGCTTTCTTTGCGGATGAAAATAAGCCAATGGCTTCAGGGCACGACACATACAATGCCGTCACTATAGCGTGACCGACCTGAGGCACGTATAAGAAGCGAGCACGTCCAAGTCAGGTCACGAATTTAGCTGAAGAACACAGTTAACAAAGTTAGTTTGAAGATTCCTCAATATGATGAAGGCAGCGCGATTATGCTCACACACAATGCAGGGCTGGTACACAGTTGAAGATCTATCCTTAAAGACACAGTCCACCTTTTCTCTTCTCACGGGTTTTGCTACGAAGCAAAAACAAAAGGGGTTTTAAACGTAGGTTCACAACTCCAGTTACCATAGAACACGAACCTGTGCACAATATCACGATAGTGATAAGTTTAGACACACAGAATCGTCACGGTAACTCACTTGCCCTTTTGAGTTCAGGAA